>NC_043980.1:18413916-18713916 GCF_902150065.1 Myripristis murdjan
AATAATTGATAATAATATTGTTAATAATATATATTATATGATATTATATTATAGTTATTATACTCTATTATTATTATTATTATTATTATATATTACATTATGCCTGTCTGTGGATACTTCCTCTACCTCTTTTTTTACCATGGACTCTGGTGTGAAGAGGCAGACACTTGGCACTAATTAGGCCCCTGCTGTCTAAAGTAAAATCCTGACAGCTTTCAAACCTACGCCGATGGAAAGAGGACAAAAATTTCTACAAAAATATGATATTTTGGTGTAGATTTGAACAAGTTTGTGGCCGCTGTGCAGACTTTTTTACCCTTTTTGACACTGGTGTGCTCTGTTCTGCACTCTGCCTGGTCATGTGATTCACTCTAGCTGCTTGCATTCCCTTATACATACCCATTATAAGCTCTCAGAGGGAGCAGAAACAATACTCAAACTTAAACTGTCATAGCTCAAAAATGGTAAAAGATAGCAAAATCATGTAAATACAAGATTTATAGATCCAAGTCTTGTGACTCGTTTAAACCTTGAATAAAGTCTGTAACTCAAACTATGTCCAAACGGTGACACCTCAAACAGGGGTGGATTTGCTTGATTTCTCCATTGAATTGCATGGGGATTTCTCTGTCTGCCTGCATTTTGGTCTGATCATGACACAGCTGCCAGTACTCATGTATTAGCGCAGTACTCACGTCACTCTAGGACATCCTGGGCCTTTCAAAATAAAAGCCCAAAACTCTTTCCAACTGAAAGCACCGAAAAATACCCTTACAAATGGGAAAAATGGATAAATTGTCTGCACTTCAATGACACAAACATCGTGGCGGACCGGCACCGGTGCGAGGGCCGACCAACGCTGCTTGCAGCTTTAATTAGGCCCTCGCCCTCCATCGGAGAGAGGGCCTATTGTTTTTGTAATGTTTTTTCCGGTTCTTTTTATTATTATTATTACGCGTCATTCGGCCTTAATTTGACCCCCTAAACGTGCTCGAAAACTCACCAAATTTGGCACGCACCTCCGGCCTGGCGAAAAATTCGATAAAATGGCAACTCGGACCCGCAAAGTGCAAAAATGGGCTCGCTAGCGCCACCTAGGCACAAAAAGGCACACGAAGGCGGCCACTGCGGCCCACAGGAACGTGATAGAAAGACCAAACCAGCGCCGAAACGTAGGTCTCATCAAGGCCGAGATTTCACGCGCTCGCCCACCCAACCTAAAACCAACAGGAAGTCCGCAATTTGCCTTTCAAAGTAAAAGTCGGGCCCCGAAATTGCGCGTTGAACAAAATGTATCTCCTCCGAGGCCGTAAATCGTGGCGGCTCAAAAAGCTAATAGATGACAGAGGATACCGTGCTTAACATAAGTTCTGAAGGAATTATTATTAATTTGAACCGTTTGGGATTTATAAGCCCTCGAAGTCGGCAACGCCGACTTCGAGGGCGTCGTTTTTTCCATGGAGTTTGGCGTGAAGAGGCGCACACTTGGCACTAATGAGGCCCCTGGCGTCTAAAGTAAACGTCGCACGGCTTCGAAAATTATGCCACACGAAAGAGGACGAAAATTCCTACAAAAATATGAAATTAATTTTTAAATTGGAACAAGTTTGTGGCCGCTGTCAAGACTTTTCCAACATTTTGGACCCTGGTGTCCTCTCCTCTGCACTCTGCCCGGTCATGTGACTCACTCTAGGCAACGGACAGTTCCGCAATACACACCCATTATAAACCGTCAGCGGGAGCAGAAAACACAGTCAAACTTAAACTGCCATAATTCAAAAATGGTACAAGATAGCAAAATAGTGTAAATACAAGAATTATAGAGCCGAGTCTTGTGCCTCGTTTAAACTTCGAATTACGTCTGTAACTGAAACGATGGCCGAGCGGCGTTACCTCAAACAGGTGTGGGTTTTTATCGATTTCTCCATTGGATTGAATGTGGATTTCTCTGTCTGCCTGTATTTTGGGCTGATCATGACACAGCTGCCAGTACTCATGTATTAGCGCAGTACTCATGACACTCACACACTAGGACATCCTGGGCCTTTCAAAATAAAAGCCCAAAACTCTTTCCAACTGAAAGCACCGAAAAATACCCTTACAAAAGGGAAAAATGGATGAATTGTCTGCACTTCAGTGACATCGTGGCGGACCGGCACCAGTGCGAGGGCCGACCAACGCTGCTTGCAGCTTTAATTATTATTATTACGCGTCATTCGGCCTTAATTTGACCCCCTAAACATGCTCAAAAACTCACCAAATTTGGCACGCACCTCAGGTCTGGTGAAAAATTCGAGAAAATGGCAACTCGGACCCACAAAGTGCAAAAATGGGCTCGCTAGCGCCACCTAGGCACAAAAAGGCACACGAAGGCGGCCGCTGCGGCCCACAGAAACGTGATAGAAAGACCAAACCAGCGCCGAAACGTAGGTCTCATCAAGGCCGAGATTTCACGCGCTCGCCCCCCCGACCTAAAACCAACAGGAAGTCCGCAATTTGCCTTTCAAAGTAAAAGTCGGGCCCCGAAATTGCGCGTTGAACAAAATGTTTCTCCTCCGAGGCGGTAAATCATGGCGGCTCGAAACGCTAATACATGACAGAGGATACCGTGCTTAACAAAAGTTCTGAAGGAATTATTATTAATTTGAACCGTTTGGGATTTATAAGCCCTCGAAGTCGGCAACGCCGACTTCGAGGGCGTCGTTTTTTCCATGGAGTTTGGCGTGAAGAGGCGCACACTTGGCGCTAATGAGGCCCCTGGCGTCTAAAGTAAACGTCGCACGGCTTCGAAAATTATGCCACACGAAAGAGGACGAAAATTCCTACAAAAATATGAAATTAATTTTTAAATTGGAACAACTTTGTGGCCGCTGTCAAGACTTTTCGACCATTTTGGACCCTGGCGTCCTCTCCTCTGCACTCTGCCCGGTCATGTGACTCACTCTAGGCAACGGACAGTTCCGCAATACACACCCATTATAAACCGTCAGCGGGAGCACAGAAAACAGTCAAACTTAAACTGCCATAATTCAAAAACGGTACAAGATAGCAAAATAGTGTAAATACGAGATTTATAGAGCCGAGTCTTGTGTCTCGTTTAAACTTCGAATTACGTCTGTAACTGAAGCGATGTCCGAGCGGCGTTACCTCAAACGGGTGTGGGTTTTTATCGATTTCTCCATTGGATTGAATGTGGATTTCTCTGTCTGCCTGCATTTTGGTCTGATCATGACACAGCTGCCAGTACTCATGTATTAGCGCAGTACTCATGTCACTCACACACCAGGACATCCTGGGCCTTTCAAAATAAAAGCCCAAAACTCTTTCCAACTGAAAGCACCGAAAAATACCTTTACAAACGGGAAAAATGGATGAATTGTCTGCACTTCAATGACACAAACATCATCACGGATCGTGGCGGACCGGCACCGGTGCGAGGGCCGACCAACGCTGCTTGCAGCTTTAATTTTTTATTATTATTACGTGTCTTTAGGCCTTAATTTGACCCCCTAAACATGCTCAAAAACTCACCAAATTTGGCACGCACCTCCAGTCCGGCGAAAAATTCGATAAAATGGCAACTTGGACCCCCGAAGTGCAAAAATGGGCTCGCTAGCGCCACCTAGGCACAAAAAGGCACACGAAGGCGGCCGCTGCGGCCCACAGGAACGTGATAGAAAGACCAAACCAGCGCCGAAACGTAGGTCTCATCAAGGCCGAGATTTCACGCGCTCGCCCCCCCGACCTAAAATCAACAGGAAGTCCGCAATTTGCCTTTCAAAGTAAAAGTCAGGCCCCGAAATTGCGCGTTGAACAAAATTTATCTCCTCCGAGGCCGTAAATCATGGCGGCTTGAAACACGAATACATGACAGAGGATACCGTGCTTAACAAAAGTTCTGAAGGAACTATTATTCATTTGAACCGTTTGGGACTTATAAGCCCTTGAAGTCGGCAACGCCGACTTCGAGGGCGTCGTTTTTTCCATGGAGTTTGGCGTGAGGAGGCGCACACTTGGCGCTAATGAGGCCCCTGGCGTCTAAAGTAAACGTCGCACGGCTTTGAAAATTATGCCACACGAAAGAGGACGAAAATTCCTACAAAAATATGAAATTAATTTTTAAATTGGAACAACTTTGTGACCGCTGTGAAGACTTTTCGACCATTTTGGACCCTGGTGTCCTCTCCTCTGCACTCTGCCCGGTCATGTGACTCACTCTAGCCAACTGACAGTTCCGCAATACACACCCATTATAAACCGTCAGCGGGGGCAGAAAAAACAGTCAAACTAAAACTGCCATAACTCAAAAACGGTAAAAGATAGCAAAATCTTGTAAATACAAGATTTATAGAGCCGAGTCTTGTGCCTCATTTAAACTTCGAATTGCGTCTGTAACTGAAACGATGTCCGAGCGGCGTTACTTCAAACGGGTGTGGGTTTTTATGGATTTCTCCATTGGATTGAATGTGGATTTCTCTGTCTGCCTGCATTTTGGTCTGATTATGACACAGCTGCTCATGTATTAGCGCAGTACTCATGTCATTCACACACTAGGACATCCTGGGCCTTTCAAAATAAAAGCCCAAAACTCTTTCCAACTGAAAGCACCGAAAAATACCCTCACAAATGGGAAAAATGGATAAATTGTCTGCACTTCGATGACACAAACATCGTGGCGGACCGGCACCGGTGCGAGGGCCGACCAACGCTGCTTGCAGCTTTAATTTTTAACTGCTGCTTGGTCTTGAAAGACAAAACTCTCATGACAGACTTTCACTACATGGTTACCGAAACCTGGTGATCACTCCTCATGACAGATTGTGAGTGAAATCAAAGTAAGCACTGTGAAATGGAATCCCTCAGCCAACCAACACACAGAGCTCTTGCAGTCATGCAAATCCTGGTAAAGTTGTGATATTTAACATTTGGGAAAGTCATTAATTTTTAATTTACAATACTAAATTAATCTTTATTGTAAACTTGCAGTAAAAATGGGATAAAAGTGCTTGGGCTAAAATGCCATTGTTGTGCGCATCAAGCAGCAAACTAGCTTTACTAGTGTCCTAGCATCTGTAAGGGTTGCTTACATGATACCACAGGAGTACTGTACAGCTATGAAAATTTGGTATGAAGTTATGGAAGCATTTTAGTATTCAGTAAAAATAAGTAGAAGAACCCTTAACACCAGCATTTATCCTTACATGATCCTGGTATGGAAAAAATATTATCTGTGCATAATCACCCTATGATTGCTCTGCCGTCTTCCATATCACAAACACTTCCACAGTGTAGTATACAGCAATAATGATTCAAGCATATTTGAGTGTATCAATCTGGCATGTCAGAGATAGCCTTGCCTAGAAATTGACACCTACATTTTCTATTTAGCTCAAATAGAACCAGGCTGTATAGTATCAGGAGCGGTACAAATGTCCTTGCTAAGGAATAGATGTACCATGTGACTGCACAGGAATATAGAGCCATGACAACCACAATGACAGGCTGCTTAGATGTCAAAATGTAGGCTTGTGCTGATAAATTTTGCTTAATCAGTGTTTCATAACCAAAACACATAAAGCAAGTAACATAAAAAAATGTAAAATGAAATACAGATAGATAGATATAGATAGAGAGATAGATATAGATAGAGAGATATACACACAGTCAAGCGCAAAATTATTCATACCCCTGGCATATTTTGACTTCAAGTTACTTTTATTCAACCAGCAAGTTTTTTTATTAATTGGAAATGACACAGGCATTAAGTTTTTTTATTTACATTTGAACAAAAAGTGGCATGTCCAAAATTATTCATACCCTTCTCAATAATCAATAGAAAAGCCTTTGTTGGCTATTACAGCCAATAAAATTCTACATATCTAATCCTAACGCTAACCCGGAAGCAAAAAAGTACAAAACCATCACTAACCTAATAACAAGAATACAAAAACAGCAACAATCTTCCACGTACTTACTTATAGTTGTACCCATGTTGTGAACACATCCTTTTAGGCCTTTCCCTCTCAAACCCAGAAAAATCACATGAGGTCATTAGTGATTTTTTTTTTTTTTCTTCAGCTATATAGTGACTTGACAATTCATCGCACAAAGCCCTCAGTCTTTTACCCACAGACAAGTGGAGTTTGGATCTGGGAGGGCTATTATCAGTGAAAGGCACTGTACTGGCCACACTATCCTTGTCTGGCAGCGAGATCTGTGTGGTGGGACAAGCTGTATGTCATGCTGATGCAGCACACTGTTGTCTAAGAGGACATTCTCCCTTTGTTGTGATTCTTTCCCACTCCCGCTCTTTTGATGCAATTGCAGGACTTGGCATCAGGCTAAGCGTGGTGGTAAGTATGCTAGCAATGGGGCATCCATCTGCCATCCCGGGCCTTGCCCAGGGTGTCATATGATGGCATGCAGGCCTCATGTAGTATAGCCTGTATAGCAAAGGTGATTTTAAAAAAAAAAAAAAAAAAAAAAAAAAAAAGATACTGTGCTGGTGTAGAAATGAGAAGTATGTAGAGGTATACAGCATATAGTATAAAGAGTACATGCTAGCGTTTGATGGTGTACATAAATTTATGAAGTGATAACTCCAATCGTGACTATTTGAACCCTTAGAACAAATAAAACAAATAGTTATCATAGTTAACCATAGTTATTCTAGTTAAAACTAGCCCAGATAAAGACAATTGCTGTTTTCATTTTTTGTTAGATTGTAGCTTGATACTAGTTGTGATTGGCACTAAAGCCATACATGCAAGATGTTTTTAATCAGTCTTTAAATTTTCATTTCAGTAGCACACCCTAGCTAATTTGTTTTTCAAACACTTTAAAATTTGAATGTTGCCTGTTCAAAATTAAATTGACCAATAATTTCATAGTAATTTTAATACTTTGAGTTTTAGATAGTCATGGAAAAGACACTGCCATAATTTGTCTTCTATTCTCTCATGTTTGCTGTTTTTAAATTTTGGTATTGAACATTAAGATTTACATATTAATTGAATATATATATAAGACATGCTTTCTTATTTTGACCAAGATGTCAGTTACTGCATTTTGCCATTGCATGGCACTGTACTCAATGGTAAGTGATGTGGAGCACAGTGGTCACTTCTTAGTTCAGGAGCCTTGAAGAACTATCTGCAGTTAATTATGTATTTGATTTTTTGACGGTTTTATGTTGGTGTTTAAAATATTTCTACTTTCAGTGGAGAGGATTGTGAAGATTTGACAAGGAAGATGGTTGGAGAGCAGCCTTAATTTGTTGGATAGCTTGAGCCAGCAGTAGTTGTGAATGCATGGTGTCCACCTGGGTCTGCTGATCTGTGTGCCCCAGTTGTTAACTGATCTAAATGCTGAACTGTAGCTTGTGCTTTTCATTTTCTCAGTTACCCTCTAGAGAGTTTGACTGTGGAGTCAGCCACATTTCTCATGAGCTCATAGGTCCACTTGATTCAACATTTACTGCACCACCCTTCCTCAGACCTCCTGCTGTGCATAACTTGTCAGCTAATTGGCACCGCTGCTTAAGAAAATGTGTCAACAGCCAGGACGGCAAAACTGAAATCCAGCTCAGGACTAGATGGTCCTAAGTATCCTAGCTAACTAATTCAAAACGCTGGTGCATTCATAACAAATCAACCTTTGCATTACTAATTCATAGCTGTCTGTTGAATCAAAGTTGCTTGCAAGACTTCATTTGTCCTTCATTATGGTTAGTGCCGGCCTGTGTCATCATAATCACTGACTGACTTCCTCACCGAGCACTGTCTACATCTCCATATAGTTCATCTCAGCACCCAGCTCATCTCTTAATCAGTGTGTTCACATAGTCAAGGCTCATTGTCACAGTGGAAGAAAAGGTGTATTTGTGATTAAACATATGATTTAATCTACATTTTTTAAATGAAACATCTGTCAGGGTGGATGATCTGAACAGGTAACTCACACTGACAAGTGCAGAAAGTGAAGCTGTGAAAGTTGAATTTAGTGCACTGCAAATGGAATGTCATTCACAAAAATGGCTTCCTTGATAAACAGTTTAGAGCTGAAGCTTGATGAGGAAGAAAGCATGAAAGAATAATGAAAAGTGAAATTTCTTTCACTTCTACCTTTGTCTGTTTCTTTGGATAGCACAAAGCTTGAGATCCCTGTACAAAGCAAAAGAAAACATGTTGTCCAACAGTCAGTGTAATTGAAGAACAGCTAGATTTGTGTTAGCCTGGCCAACATCAGACTTAAGAAACTGCCTCTGGAGTCCGAAAGGGCTCTTTTGATCTTTTAGGTTTATTATACAGATAAGGGGGCTGTGCTTGTGGTGTCAGATGCTGGTTTTATATTACCAATTTGAAACAAAATGAATCATGATCACTAGTGCAGCTGATGGCATTGCAAGTTTAGGAGCAATGCGCATTCATTTGATTGGCAGGCGAGGGTGTTGGAAATTCAAACATCATAACCAGTGCTCAGAATTTGAACAAATATTGCCAAATGTTCAGTTCAAGAGTTTATTGTCATGTGCACATTAGAACAGTAGTTATACTACACAATGAAATTCTTATGAATTTCATTGTGTAGTATAACTACACAATGTGTAGTATAACTAGTGTCAGCTGTTTGTGTAGCAAGTTTTGTGTCGGTCAGACTATGGTGTTGGAGTCAAAAGTTTGAAATTTTGACCTTTCGTTATAGTTCTCCTTCAAGGTCAAATCAGTGTATTTTTTCAAATACCTGAACACAGCACCAAAATGCATCATTCCTACAAGTTATGTTAAAACTGGATTGGCTATCTATATTTTAATTGAAATTTCATTACATTTGCTGAGCAGAAAGGGACTTGTGTATATTTCTTGGGTTTTTGTGAGTTGCCACATGTGGTGGAGAATGCGGGCACTCTGAGTAGCATGTACTAAACCCAAGAAATACACACAAGTTCGTTTCTGATTAGCAAATGTAACAGTTAATTGGAGACAGCAGGAAAACAAAAGATTACAATCCTTCCATCCAGGGGCTGCCTCCTCCGTCTGCCGGTTCTTTGGTCCTTCCTCTACAGCAATTGTGCCTGTTTATTGTCCTTAAACAATAAACAGGCAGTTAACTCAACTCACTGAATCCACCAGTTTCTCCAAGCCAAACCTCATGGGGGGAATTTCTGGACTTTCCAGCTTGCATCTCCTTCCATTTCCATTTCCCTGAGAGAAAGGAGCTGCGGTTTGGTTTGATTCCAGATCACTAGCACCAGATCTCCTGCACCGGTCTCCAGCTCTGGAGTAGCTGACACTGGTGGTCGTGATTCTGCACCATTGGAGTGCTGATCGCGCTGCATATTTTTGTCCGAACCCGACCTGTGTCTGAGAGCATACTAACCAAGCCAGACTTGAACCCAACTGGCATTCTTGTTTTTGTGTCTGAACCCAACCTAAGCCCAAGATTTTTCTTGTCTTCCATTGCTAGGCTACATTTTGTGCCTGAAATTGCCTACATGTTGCCTTCACCTTCATCACATAAACTCCAGCACTACGCAGGAAGTTGCCCAGTCGTTTCATCATTTTTCACTGAAATAATGCTCACATCACCGAACCTGACCTGACCTCGAACATAATTCCTCAATATTTGTCCGAACCCGGCCAGACCCCTCCAGTCCTAACGGGACCTGGTTGGGTATCTACACTCTGTCCACCACTATTCCCAATTTGGTGGCGTTTTCTTTTTTCTCCTAGGATACTATTTTAGCTCCCCTTGGTTGATACTCCACAGTGTGTTCCTGTAACATATCAACAGAACATATAAATTAAAAATTAATTGATTTATGTATTCTGTGCGGTGTTCATTTTCATTACTATGGCGATTTGACTCATGAATCTTCTCTCGCTAATTATTGCCTACCTACCGCTGGTGAAAAGGTTTCTGCCTACATTATCGTGCAGCTGCCCTCTGTAGAGCTAGGTGATATGGACATAATCAGATTTCACATATCTTTGACCTCTGTCAGTATTGTCAGAATTATTGGTGCTTTCAAAAGATATTTACACACAGATTACAGTCATTTGTACTGTACAAAAAATAGAACATCTGAAACATTTAAAAATTGCATTTAAAACCAGGAAGAGACAACGCAATTTTGCTTTATCACAATATTGATGTATGATTATATTGTCCAGCCCCACCTGCAAGACAGAGCATGTTGCAAACACCTACTGCTCTGTCCGAAAGCACCATAAGATAATTTATTTATCCCTGGTTCGCTCTGTTCTGAGCTTTGTGTCTCTTTCACATTATAGTAGAACACCTCTGTGTGTTGTTGTTACACTCCAAGTGGACATGGTGCTGGTTTAGTTCATAGCTGCATGATATGGTTGTGTGCTCACATATTGACCTAGAGACAAACAAAAGGTCTTCAGTCACCTAAGCTTTGTCATGTTTCATGTTAATGACCAACACTGAGAGTTTTACAGTAAGAGCTGTAGTATTCTTCAGTACAAAATAATGACAGATTCAGGAATGTCACAAGAATCGATATTTAGGTACCAAGTTGACACCACAATTTTGAAAAACAATATCTATACTAGTGTTTTTAGCATCTGTATTATCGCTGCAACTTGATACCTTTGTCTTTAATTCAGTGCTCTTCCTGTAACCTTAGCCTGTGTGTTTAAATACTGAAACACCTAAAGTTGCAGTCATGCTTACAGGACTGTAAATCAAAACGCGAGCACTTATTCAAACCATTGTATGTATTGTTAGAGCAGGAAATTTTCATGTAGTTCTTCATATAGGTCAGTTTACAGTTCTGTGTTGGAGAGTCTGTGCGCACAGAGCCGATAGCTGAAACACTTAACAGCAGCATCAAGATTTAATAATTCTGCACTAATGAATTAAATTAAAAACAATTATGTTTGGATTATCCACTCACAGTTGAAAGCAACTTGCAGAAATAAAGAAGTGGGTTAGCGGACCAATCTTAGATCTTGTAGTCTTGGGTCACCCTACACACAGTTACATTTCAGGAGAGGTGCATTAAGCTATGGTTACAGCCTTTGTGGGCTTCACAGGAGCCACAGCAATGGAGCATGGCCATGTGTCGGGGTTGGGTCCAAGCCACGGCAGGCCAGGTTCTATTCCAGACCGAGCCATTTGCTGTGTGTCATCCCCCTTCTCTCCCCTATCTTTCTGGTCCGTCTCTGCTGTCTCTAACTGGTAGCTCGAAAAGCCAAAAAATCATGAAAAAGAAGCCTATGGCATGGTTACAGTGGAATTTTGACTCAAAAGTATAAATTGACCTTTATTTGAAACTGGCATTTTGTTGGACTGGTATGTTTTCTACTTGCAGGCCACAGGCCAATGTTGCATGTGCAACTCAGTGTTCTCACTGTAACGTAGCCTGTATGTTTAAATACTTGAAACACAAAGTTTCTGTTGTTAATGTTTATGCTATGGTTTTAAATAAGGGAGTGTGTGCTGAATGGGATTTCTGTTTTTGGGGGGGTATGAAATCAGGTATTGAGGCTTGTGGAGTTTTACTGGTATTGGTGTGAACTACCAAACATATCCTGACATCAGTAATAACTTAATGCTGTTCTCTCTCTCTCTCTGTTCTCTCAACCTCTCTCTCTCTCCCTCTCAACACATGGCTGCCAGGAGAGGCACCCCAGCGGCTGCTCAGGGACACAGTGAAGGTGGCTACAGAGAAGGCCAAGACCCTTGCTTCAGCCGCTGCTGTCCCACAGAAACCCCAGCAATATGTCTGACAGGGACGCACACATTGGACTGCATGGAGCTCAGTAAAGATGACATACAATCAACACAGTGTCTCTCGATTATCTTGATTGGACTGGAGCAACAGTGGGATCGTGCCTGTCACTGTTTTTTTTTTTTTTTTTTTCCCTCTGTATTTCTTTGTCCTGCCAACCAGTTGCTGTGGGTTCAGCGCAGCTCCTCCAGGGATAAGCTTAGTTGTACCTCTCTCATTTCTTTTTCTCTGTCTCTCTCTCTTTCTTGTTTTCTGTCTCTCTCTCTTTCTCTCTTGCTCTCTCTGAGCTTTCATAAAATCTCAGGTACTGAACCATTGTATGCAACCGTCTGCCTTTATTTAAGCTTTCATAAATTTACTGGTATCATTTTTTTTTTATGGTATAGAGATAACTATGCCAAGTGTTAAGGGCACACTTTTGGCATGGTGCCTTGGTCTCTTAAAAGTTAAAGATAGTATGCAATTGAATCATTACAGATTCATAATCGGTAGGCATGCCTGTTTCCTGTGCAGTGAGAAATTTCTTCTTCATAAATATTTTGGTGTTGGACTTCACCAGCTCCTCAAAGTCTTTTGTTATGTGGGTGAGAGTAACTTTTATCAAGGCCAGCTGGTCACGCAGTTATGACTCGTCTTATTTTACTTCAACGAACATTAGCGATGATTATAATTTAATGAGCAGATTTGCATGCCTTTAAGAGGTGGTTATCCAGTTATTAATCTGATTGATCCCTTTCTCCACAGTGATGCACTTAAGAATGAAGCTATTTTGCATTCCCCCGGCTTCATACCTGCAAATATCTTGCCAATTTCAAACCTATCACCAAAAGGTATCTGGTTACCGATGTTAGTACACATCCAAATGTATAAATGGACATAAAGCATTAATGGAAATTGTACTGTGAACTGTTACTTGTTAGTCACTGCCAGCAAGGCCTCTCCTAAAGATAATCGAGATATGCCAAAGAAGTAATACACACAAACCCAGGAAAAGATGAACAAATGTATCAAATCTTTATGCTCTGTTTGTTTTATGATCTGATTGCTCTTTGACTGCACAGCATATTTTTATGAGGTGTGAGACTATATCATTTCAAATTATTTTATGTCTATTTTCAAGAAGCTATCTCCCTTATGTGAATATTTATTTGTAAAGATAATTGAATGGTTGCATTCCCTTTTAGATGGACTTGACTGGATTCTCTGGTTGAAGACTTGAATAACAGTTAAAATATATTGTGATATAAAATTAAATATTGTTAAGCACTTGTCAGTTCATTCATAAATAAAAGTTGATAAATGTATCAATTGACTAGGTCTCTTTGGTGATTTTTTTTTCTCTTCTGCTACAATGGTAGCAAAATATACAGCCTCGGGATAGGCAGCTTTTAAAACTGGCTGGTATTCCAGGCTGCAGATGTCATTGTTTTACTGTTTCAAAACCCAACGACTGAAACTCCCACACAGGGGAGAATGGCCTCGTGTTTAACCTTGTTACTTTGTTCAGTTCTGGGTTGTCAGGTTGTGATTTGTACGTGCCTTCACATGGAGCGCCGTGCCACTCCGTATGTGCCCTTAAACCACTTTTTGCAAACATTTTACAGACGAGGCCACAAACCACCTTATGTATAAAACATTTTAATTATCTTACATTGAGAGAATACACAATACCTTCAAGTGTTTGCTAAAATGTAGCCAGCACCAGGTACTAGTGTACACGCACACACTCACTCACTCACACACACACACACACACACACACACACACACACACACACACACACACAAAGAACTTATATAACATCTTCTGAATGCATATTACACATCTGCTAAAAGGAAACATATTCACAGGTCTCTGGCACAGAACTCTCCCTACTACACACAGTATGTTAGCCCAACTACTATGCCAAGCAAGCCCCCTCCCCCGCCCCCCGCCCCACTACCACCGCCACCCTCCCACCCACATCTCTACCAGCTCTCCCTCTCCTCAGCCTGTATGCTGTCAAGGCCGTTTGTGGGTATGCATCCGAAAACTTTACGCCAGTGTGACACTCCCCCATCGAGTCGTCTGATGCCAGCTCTGGAAAACGAGAACACGCACGCTCCAGAGCTTCACTCGTGTCGCTGCATGGACAGAAAGACAGGAAATAAAGAAGAAAAAAAAAAAAAAGACGGGGAGGCTGGGGATTGGAAAAGGGGGATGCTGACCTCAAATCTACAAATCATTTGTTAAAGCTATTCATGTGGAATTTCGTAGGAACTCTTCCTTAATCATTCTGCATGGAAGGTATAGAAAATCAAAGTGACTATTCATTTGGCAGGAATAATATTTAATGGAAGTCTATAAGCACCTTTATTTGGGAGGACTTGGGACAGGACTGGCTTCCGCTGTGTCTTTCAGGATGTTCCTCTCCCCTGCACTCTGTACAGGCTTTCCTTGGTTTGCGCCTCAACCTTATTTCACCCTGCAACCCAATCTCTCTCGGGCCCTGCCTCCCTGCTGACTTCCCTTCGCATCACACATTGCTTTTGTGCTCTTAGAAAACCCACACACACTTGTAAGTAAATCTCTGTGCAACATGAAAGCAAATATCAAACCTTGTCTGCACTGCTCTCTGAAGTCAACAACTTTTTAATTCAGTCTGCTGAGCCGCTGTCTCTCCGATGACTCTTAAGGTTTAAATTATGCTTTGATGTCAACAGGGGTTTGTTGTGGAACCCCATGAACCTCTGACGATCAATGTGAACCTTTTTGTTTCGCAATGAGAGAGGAATGGAACTGGTGACATCTTTCCGCTGTTAATAATTAGGGCAAATTAGTGTTCAACAGCATCTCCAAATTATGACTGACTTCACAATCTTCATCAATCGGTACAATCTCTGGTTGTAGGAAAGTATTTTGTTTTCCAAGGCACATCATTAAAAGCAATTCCATAACAACTATCCAGCGCTCAAATATCAACTAGCACCACCACCAGTCTCTGAAACCATTCGAAGTGTGTTATGTCCATTTTTTAAATGATGTCATCGAAAAAATTATAATCTCATATCTGGCCCTCAACCCATCACACTCTATTTGTCCTCAAGTCTAACGTTTCTACTGAGAGGTTCTGTGCAAGAGAATTTCTCATTTTCAATTAATAGGTTTTACTCAGTTGTTCATTTGACCAACAAACTGAAAAAAGGACATTTTTTTTGCTACCAACAGTCATGTACAAATCCTTGACATGAATGTAAACTTGTTGAAGAAAACAAAAAAAAAAAAAAACAAAAACAGCTTTTCCAAACTTTATCTCTGGTTGTTTTTTGTTTTTTTTTATGCCCTCCTGCAATGTGTGGAGAGAGTGCAGATAGAAGGTAAAATTTATCAAAATCAAAGTCAAAAAAAAAAAAAAAAGTTGGTCACCAAAATGCACCACAGAGTCAAAAGCAAAAACCACCTGCTTGTCTTAAAAAAAAACAACAAAAACAAAAACAACAACAAAAAAAAAGCCACCCCACACCCTCTCTCAGAAAAGCACAAGATGGTAATATTGCTGTGTCTCGAGGTCCCCTGATCAATGGGGGAAGATTTTTTTTTTAACACTTTATCTGGGAAGGGTCACTGGGAGGAAGCAGGAGAACACCTTAAGCTGCCATCAATTGGATTATTCTTTTAGCGCTCCGCTCCCAGTGACTCCCAACTTATGTCTCAAAAACAAAACACATTGTCAACATACAATAACAGAGAAATAGTCATGACAAAAGATAAGATAAACAAGCTTCAAGCCCATAATAAAAGTTTTGAACCCCACTGGTGACCGTTTGGGGTGACTGGAAGCTGCCATGGGAGTTTATACCAGTGTGGTTTTTGTAACAAGAGGCTGCGATGGCAGACGGGGCAGGAGGATGAAGAGGGCAGAGGGAGTGCCGGGGCAGGACAACATGACGAGGCTTCTCGGGCAGAGAAACCCAAGGGGGGCTTTTTTACGAGTTCTTCACACGCCCCTCGCTCAAGGAAGAGTTAAACGTCACCATTTTGGCATGAGTACGGGGTTGAAATCAAAGCGTTCAGCTCCTCCGAGAGAAACGGAGGGAGAGTAAAGGGTGTCCGGGGGAGTGTGTTGGCAGGGCGACGACCTGAGTAGGGGTGGAGAGCGGGAGGGAAGGGGGGAGTCGGGCGGTCAAGGAGCATGACAACAGTCACCAAGGCTCACCAAGGCACAGAATGATAGCAGGAGAGTCACCCAGGGAGAGGGGCCAGTGTATTAGCTCCCCTGCCCCCACTCTCCCTTCAACAAGCCTGGCCTCCTGTCTGTCTCTCATAATTATAGATATACTCTTCTTTTTTGTCTTTTCATTACAAGAGAACATTTAGGAAAATATAATACAAAATTTAATAGAAGAAATATAGACTACACTGGCTAATATCACTTTTAGTGACAAATAGCTTTTTTTGTATGCAGGTTTTTTTTTCTTTTAAGTGTTTTGTAAATTTTTTTTTATTAATTTTTTTTTTTTGGTCAGACCTGCCTTTGTAGACTGGCCCTTTTTGAAGTGTTGGGATGCCAAGCTCTCAAGACTGCCAGAGACTGAGGCCTAATGATTATTATATGGTCAGAGAGCAAGAGAAATGCCTCTTCCGTCATAGTGACTATTGTGCATTGCATTACAGACAGATTAGTTTATAGGTGACCCATAGGAATCTATTACGTTGGTCTTTAGCAATGCCCAGAAGCTCCAGAAATAAGTAATAGATAGCAGAGAGAAAATAAGGTAATTAGCCTTGAGTTATAGAAATGAAAGTACTACTGAATATGATTAGTTCTGATAGCTAAAATGAACGCCTCTACAGAGAGCAAATCATTAGAGCTGGCTTTTTTTTTTTTTGTCTTTCATTTAGTTTTTTTTTCCACTTCTACAGCTTTGACTTGTTAATGTGAACGGCAAAAAAAAAAAAAAAAAAAAAAAAAAAAATCAAAGGCAGACACACATGAATACTGTGTGAAAAAGTGACAGAGCTTGTGAGAAATGCAAATCTAAGGTAGATGGCATGGCGAGCAAAGAGAAAGATCCATTAGTGAAACAGAAAAAGGATCGCCCTTTTCTTCAGGTCCTCTCTCTATTTCAGCGCCCACCTGCCTTCTACAACATGGCAAAAAAAAAAAAAAAAAAAAAAAAATCTCACATAACACCTCATGGTCCTCAACCCACCTGCCAGAATCAGTTCAACTCTTTGAGAAAGCAGTAGCCTCCCATGTTTATTGCTACATCAATTCGCTACTGAAAAGTAAAACAAGGTTTCAATGCTGGGGATCCATTTGAATCTGCAAAGGGTTTTCTGGAGGAGGGAGTTTTAGTTGTGAGGCAACTCCTTTTCAGTTGTGATAGTAGTCCATCCACACCATAGGGAGGTATAGTGTAGTGGTCAGTAGTGTGGAGTAGTGGTTAGGCAACCCAACCAGAGGGAGACATGAGGCTTTGGACAGTAACTGTACATCTATATACATTCTTTTTCTCTTTTCCAGCTCTGTAACTTTTTCGGTTGATTTGTTTTGTTTTTGGCCACAGGTGTGGTACATTTGGTAATAGAGGGCCACGTATGCACAGACACAGCCGCTGTAAAAGTCCTTTTCGTTGCACCCTTGCATAGTTAATGCTGCACTTTGACAGCATCCTCAAAAATTTGGTTTGGAAAAAATTAATTTTGCCTCTTTTGCAGTCGCAAGACATTACAGAATCTGCCAGATAACTGGATGGTTGAGGTCCACTAAATTATTGAATTGTACTAATTTGATTCTAGTTTAATAACTAATTATCTGCAGGGCTAATTCAAGATCAATGCAGATAAATGCAACAAAGAGGACATCTACAATAACTGGGCCTGTAGAGGTTGTTTGTTTAGACAGAGAATATGTGATACATTTAACTCTCAAATGTTGCATAAATCCTATAACCAACAGAAGCGCTTTACCCTTTCCATGAGAAGCTGCTAGTCCAAGGCATTGTCTGTGTGTCCCATTCAAATACTGTATACTGCCACAAGGAGCTTATAACCTCTCCTAAGATCTCTCCCTTATTCTTTCTCTCTGGCATACACACACACATAGATCCACATTAACAAGTCAAAGCTGTCCAACACACCACAGAAGTCCCCGATAAAGCCACAAACTCTATTCTGCTTTCTCTCTTTGAGCCTGCGGCAACACTAGGTAGGGGTTGTGTGGACAGTGGGAGGGCAGGGCGTGTCAGGAGGGGTAGGTTTAGGCAGGATACAGTGGGGTGAGGTAGGGTCAGTGGTCTAGAAGGGAGGGGTCAGGAAGGCTTGAGTGGAATTCAGCTCCATCTGCTTCCTGAAAAGCTGAGGCCACGGGGGTGAGGGGGTCGGGGGTGAGGGGGCTAAGGGTGTACCACCTTTTTGGGCTGAGCTGATACAGGTAGTGGGCGGCGTTGGTGATTGCGAATGGCTGGGGTGGGGAAGCGGGGAGGGGTAGCAGTGGGGTGAGGGTGGGGATGTGGGGCCATGGGGAAGGCAGAGCCGGATCGGGGCGAGAGGTGGCTGTAGCACCTAGCAGTGGTGCGGCTGCAGTCTGTGGGAATGTGTGGCCGTGTAGCTGGCGTCACTGGAGCTGCTCTGGAGGCTGTAGTGGTCCTCCTCCTCGCCATCGCTGATGCTGTCCACGCTGTCCGCCTCACCGGGAGTGAACTCCATGCCCTCGATGTCCACCTCTGCAAACAAACCCAAAGCATAGACAAGATTAATCTCAAAGCCATTCAGACAGAAATAGACCGAGGACAGGAAACAATGTTTTAAAAAGTTTATTTGTGTCCAACTCTGGGCTTGTACGTTTGGGGAGCACGCTGTGCCAGTGGATTAAACCGGGATTTAGGCAGCCATTAACTCGGAGCAAACAGGCAGATCTTTGTGCTGCCCCTGCTAATCCCCCTCCATTGATAAACAACTGCATGTGTGTTTACCACATCCAGGATTAGTAAACAAACATAGCTGTCCTAACTAAGGATTTCGGGGGGCCCGTGACACACCTCAAGCCTTATTAGACTGGCTGGAGTTTCAGGATAATTTCATTCAAATAAAAGCAGCGGTGGCAGCCAGAGGACAACAAACTACTGACATTTTTCTGTTCTTTTATGGCACCCCTGCTTTACTGGGCAATAGTGGAGAGTGATGATGATGAGCCACATTCAAACCTATAGGGGTGCAAGTTAAAGCCTTCATTTATTGAGCCACCTGGACACTGCAAGCCAGTAAGATTAATAATAGCATTAGGCAATATTTGATATTATTGAGACTGTGATGTGAGATTATTGTCTTTTCCTGATTTTGAGTTCTGCACAGTGAAGGGAATAAAGGTGGAGTCAGCGGTTCCGGAGAAAGATTGTTGATATTTGAAAATCAACAACCACATTTACTGTCCCTCTCGCTTGCACTTGCTTGTCCTGTGAATGACCATGAGCGCCCCCTGTTGCTGACTGGCTGGAATAGCACTGTGTTGCCTAGTCTGGGCCATTTTGTTTATTTCCCATTTACAGGGCCAGGGCTGTGTACCAATGCCGCATGGACAGCTGGCGTATCGTGAAGAGATATTGGCTGAATTAGTTCATTTCCAGAACCACTGATGGTGTGTTTAAATTTCTGAACTTATTAGGTCTAGCTGTTATTTGCCTCTACCTGCTCGATCATCATATCCATATTACTGATGACTGTTCATGTTGTGTGTAAACATCTCATGATTACACCAACAGTCATCCCTACAATAATGTTGCACTATCAAGATTAAGATATTCAGTCAACAAGATTATGATATTAGATTCTGTCCATATCACACAGACCTGACTAGGAGCATCATAATGAGCTACAATTATGCAATATTTTTCATCAGAGCTGTTGTGGCACCTTTGCAGGATGGCTGCACAAAGTAAATGCTGTGACCACACTGACATAAAATCACTTGAAATCAGTAGCTGAGGTCAGGGCTGAATCGGTGGAATCGCTCAATGCTTTGACCTCTTGACCTCTGAGGCCGGGACAACACCAGAAAACAAGGCGAAACATCATGTGGTTTCCCCCTGTTTTGATTTACATGTCGACGAAAGCACTAAAAGCGCCACACAGATTTGTAGACTGAAGGCACGGGAAGCAAGACACAATTAGGAGGCCAGCCCAGTGAAGCATTTCAGCCGACGAATGCCTGACCAAAGTGCATGTACAAGAGCTCAGTCTTCTCATGCCATGCCTTGGCTAATATTCATCTATTTTACATTTAATGTGGAAGTGCACCTCTTCTATCGAGAGGGTGAGTGTGTCGGCTCACTAGCCATGGTTCAGTGAAAAAGCAGCTCAAGTTCAAGCACAGACAGTGACCCGGACTCTCTCTGAGGCTATGATTAATATATTACATTGATCTACATTTTGTGTAAGTCCGTGGCTTCATAAAACCAAGGTCAGTGCCCTGGCTGCCTTACCTTTTGATCAGTGCCCAGAACAGTACACACACGGTACAGTGAAGTCATGCACTGCAGTGACGTCTATTTGAACTGAGGCAGTTCAAATAGGTTCAGTGTTTTGAGTGACGTGAAATAGTTTGCATTGAAATACAGAGTGAAAGCTTTTTCAGAGCATGAAACGCGCATACAAATGCATTCCAGAAAGTCCTGCATGAATGGTCCTGTGACCACCGATGAGGAAGTTCAGGTAACTGCACACAAATCATATAATCCTGCAATTAAAATGTCTAGAATTAACTGAAATGATAGATGAATAAGTTGGAGCATGAGTCCAGAGTGCTGTGGGTGGACTTGGTGCTGTTGCCGGCGTACCTTGCTCGGAGTCGGTGGAGATGGTGGAACCCATGCTGTCAGTGCGGATGCGCTCCACAGCTCCCGACACGGAAAGCTGCTCCAGGCGGCGTTTGAGGTAGCGGTGCTCTCTCTGCAGCTGCTCCTTCACGTTTAAAGCCTTCTTATCTTGCTCTTCCAGCTTCTGCAGAGACACACACACACACAAATGACTACAATCAATGATAATGTTTGCTGGACCCAAAGATCTATCTCTTTGTTTTTTCTCTTCTCTCTCACATAGGCCTATATGTAAAAAAAAAAAAAAAAAAAAAAAAAAAAAAATCTGATTAAACTTGTGAGAAATATAATACAGTTTTGAATTACAAAATCTATTTTATTTTCCTAAGCTTTAAATATAGCATGTGTTCTTGGATCCTATTACTATTACTGTTATTATTATGAATGTTAGTATTATTAGAAGAGCTATTATTATTATCATTGGATACATTGTTACATTTGCTTGAATTTGGATTCTTGCCAAATCACACAGACGCTGTTACTGGGTCACATGTCAAAATGAAAACTCATGAAAAGCAGCATAATTTTTCAGCATCAGCTACCGACAAACCTCAGCTTAAGTTGCAAAAGAGAGTATTTTACAACAAAGATTTTCAACATGGAATGGGGAAGTAGCCCAGAAATGGTGTGAGGGAGATTTTGGTTAGTTTAGAGTTGAGTAATGAAAATAAACCCCTGTAATATAAGACGCACATATGTAGTAGTGATACAGTTCCCTTCAAAGTATGAGATTTTTGAAAAACAGACACCACACGAGAATGGGTTTGGCATCTTTTTGCATGTGCTGGTTTTCAGTAGTGAACAAAATGCAAAGTCTAAAGCCCTGGTGAGGTGATAAAAGAAGAACCACCGCAATAACAAGAGTTTGCGTACACTGTCTGAGCAGAGAGGATATGTATGATAAACAGGAAATGAAGGGTTAAAACTCGCTACGTCTGGATTTTCCACCGACCACACTGTCTCAGCTGCCTCTTTGCAGCAACAGAAGAACAGGGTGTCCTAAACTGGACCACATTTACATTTCAGCTCGTGCAAGACAAAATGGATGTCCTTTATGTGTGAAAGCATCAGAAAAGTAAATTATATGGTGCTGGGATCCTTTTCCTACGTCTGTGAGCAGTTTCTCTCAAGTTTTGAACTTCTGTAATAGCTTCCTTCTCAACAGCCTTGCTGCATACTTTTTGTTTTTTTGACAGTGTTACGTGTCACTTGGCCTGCATGAACTGCAACAGTTAATGAACTGTGGAGGAGGAGGTGGCCTAAAGCAAACCCCAAATCCAATTATCTTTTACCACATACCCCCCGTTCCATATTTCACTTTGTTGACTTATCATTTGTTAGAGCATGAGGTTTTTTTCTTTCAATCCTGGGAATAGTTGCTCTTGCACGCTAGCCTCAAACAGCTTTGATAGAAAGATTAGAGAACATAATGCCACTGAAAGTAGAGCGAGGGAGGAAAACAGCGAGCAAAGAGCAACAAGAGAAACAGAGCATGTGCGCAACAGTGGAGGGAAGAGCAGCTCCATGAGACTGAGCAACATACTTCCTGAGGACAGGAAGCTGTCTGCTGCTGGCACTGAGAGGAGTCTGGGTATCTACAACAATCTTTGTCTGTAGCATTTCACCACAGGGGTGTCATATTTCTGCAAAATTCCAAGCTAATGCAAACAATGGCAGATTTTAACATAAATCAGATAAACATGACATGGTTCGTTGGCATTTTTAATACAGCTGGAGGTCATGTGTTTTGCAGTACCTTGATGTGCATCTTGGCCCTTTTCAGCAAGCTCAGTGTGGTGTGTCTAGTGCTGTCTGGACCCAAAGGCACCAGCTTCTTCAGCTGCTCCAAGTAGAGCCTCAGTTTGGCACGTCTGCAAGCAAACAAGCATGAGGGGAGTCAGCAAACTTCATGGAAAAGCACCTACAGAAACAGACTGGCAAGACCTTATCCACATGTTCCTGAGCTGAGAAAGGGCAGACATGCGTAGTGTGCCCTTGACACTGTACTCTTGCGTTAGGAAAACAATTGAGGAGGTGCGGCACCATCACACAAGCCACCTCTGAACAAGAGAGTAGTGACAGCACAAGATCGGATTGATGCTGTGCAGGTTTGGTTTCAGAATCTAGCTTTCAGCTTGACCATAAGACGCCTGCTGGTTTAACACGCCCGAGGCTTGCACGGGCTCCGGCAAACCACTTTCAAACCCCTCAGAGGAATCACATCCTTGTCCGTCTGCAATGCAAAACCCCTCATGCATGAAAAAAAGCAGAATACAGCATGTTATGTAAGCGCCCCAACATTTACATCTTGCTTCATCAACATGGGCTCTCCTATTCTCATCGAACACCCATGTGTGCCACACATTCACTTGCACTCAAAGGGTCGCGTACACACGGAGCAGAAGTGGTTATAGCGGCGCATTTTCTGTCATGTTATATAATTGTACAGAAAGAGATTCGTTTCATGGCTGCAACACAACAGCTGAGGCAGCCGATGAAAGCCTATGAGCGAACGCTTGTGGTTAACGAGCTCTGAAATTAATTTGACAAGGGGACTGAAAAGGCTAGTCACACATCAGATATGCTGTCCGCCCAATGACAAGGAGACGAGCTGCGCCGGCAGAATGAACATCGGCCTTTAACAGCTACTCATGGATGAAGATAAAGCTCTGGTGAGGAGGTATGTCGCTGCTGTATACACAAACACACACCGATTGCAACCACTCGCTTTAGGATACATATCGGTGTACAGGCCTTGAGATATGACGATATTTGTCGAGGCTTGTTTTTTCGTTTGTTTGTGCGTCGTGTCTGTGGTATCAGGTTGCATTTGTGACGTGTGGCCTTTTTTCCAGTACATTCGCAAACATGCATGCACTGCACGCACCCGCCCATCCATAAATCTATATGCTACATGCCACAGTATTGTGACACACTGACCTCGATATTAGTGGGGCACCGCCCTCCATCTCTGCTGTCTGGTTGACTTGATGCATTCCAACTAGAGATAGCGATAGTGCAATACCCTAAAAACGAGGAGGAACCCACAGTTGGTGCATGCCAAAGTCGTGGACGCTTATCATCTGCTCTTGTCATTCTGCTGACTGAACTCAAGACAGAAACCATGACCCCCGACAAACCCCGGCATCCATGCCAAAGCCCAAAAGGCCAACATCTCCAAGCGGACACAGAATGATTTTGATATTGTATATTAATTCAATAGACCTCTTATAATACAAAAAATTATATCAGTACACTGCCTCCCTTCCTTTCCTTGGTCCATTCTGATTTGTTCATAAAGGCCTTTCAATCCTCCATTAGCCAGGCCAGTGCATGAACCATTTCTTTGTTCCAAGCTAGCCTTCCCCCTTTCCTCCCGTTCCCTTGGCTAACTCCAGCTGAACGGTAAACAAACTTCAACAATACAAGGCCTCCACTGAACATCTCTGCAATCACAATAACTAATCACAGAGATGAAGCTCTGCAGGGCCGGCTGCAGCGCTGAGGATATATGCGATTACAGAAGCTATACGCTGATACACACACACACACACACAAGTTTTTCCGCTGTTTCTTTTTTATGGAAGGGCGTTGCCTGTGTTTTTCAGAGAAAATAAGACCCTCGCCCCAGCCCTGTCTGTTTCATTTAGAGGTCAGCCAAGCCCAGATATAGCCTGAGGGCAACCAGAGACAAGGGGCCATCTTCTCTCAGGGACTAAACATAATTACCCACTGCTCCAAGTCATAATTGTTACAAGTAAACATTTAGGGGATTTAATTGTAGCTATGAAAAAATGCACAGGATTTTGTGTAAAAAAAAAAAAAAAAAAAAAAAAAAGGTGGAGGAAAAACAAACCAAATCCTGTCTACCTCTACAGGTGCGGACAGGCATTCCCAAAGAGGGGCGTGTGAAAGTGCTCTACTTCTTTTATTCCCACTTCTCCCAGGGGGCAATTCCTCCTCCCTCCGTCGCTGAACCCCCCCCCCACCCCTCTGCTCCACCCTGCCAACACCAACACACCCTCACCCCACTGGAGAACAAGTGTCTTCTGAGGACAGGGGGGTGGGGGCCCACCTCCAACCTGCCCTAGTCCCAGCCACATGAAGCAGTTGGACGCAGGCCAGGGGAAGCGGGCAGGAAGGAGCTGGGGGTCTGCATGTGTGTGTGTTTGTGCGTGTGTGTGTGTGTGTGTGTTTGTGTGTGTGTGCTTGGGGGGTGGGGGGGGGTCGGGTGTGTTTTTGAAAGGGAGTGGGGTTCGATCTAGTGGATGACTTTCTCCTCAGTTGAAAAAAGGGCTCTTTGAGTGCAGTGTGCTCAGCTGCACTAGGCAGCGCTCCATACACATCATCCAAGAGTAACTTGAGCCAATGGGCAACCATCTTGCACCCCGCTCTCTCCCTCTCTTGTGATGAAAAACAAAAACAAGGCGTTCCCCAAATATCCTGCCTGACCACCCACCTCCCCCTACAACTCTGGATTCTTTACTCATTTATTCACCAAGAGACCCCACCTGTATGTTTAACACACATTCAGCCAGCACGCAGAGCACAGAAATGTGTACATTCAGCACGTATTTTTTGGGCATTCCTATTCAAACGATTCCAATTTAGCAATGCCACCCCTTCACTGATACAACCCTATCTCTCAATCACAACTGCAGCTTTTAGCTTCAAACGAGAGTAATTCGCCCTGACAGTGTTGGCAATAGTTCACCTCAGTCCATTTCTTACTTGAGTTTCAACAGGTCTGGGCAGAGCATCACACTTCACCATGGTACTTAATGCCACAGAATTAAGATAGGTTTTCACCTATTCCTCCTTCAACTGTAATTGTGACTGTCTAACAAGCACTTCATCCGCCTGATGCATATCAATAAGAGTGGACCTGTTGTTCTCCTGGCTCACTCTAGAAACCTGGCAGTGTGTCCCTGACAGCTCCCTCCTAGCAGCACGTGCTCTCCCGCCGCGAGACACACTCGCTATTTTTCTTCTAGAGCGCAGTGCACTCAGAGCAGGGCAGACCCTCCCTTGCTCACGTTTGTTATTCCTAAGCCAAGCCCTGGTCACGCAATGTTTATCAGATTGCCTGAGACAGCCATGCAAAGCGCGACACCAAACGAACGTGAAAGTCGTGTACTGAAGAAGAGGGGAGACAGTTCAACACTGTTCCTCATCCACATGTTTCTGAATCACTTCAAATTTTCCAATTTGTCTGGGTTGAAAATAGGGCAGTCTTTAATATACTTGTTATGAATTATGTGACAGTTTAAAACTATTGGTGTGGTGCCACAAAGGCGTTAAAATATAATAAACTAAAGCATATCTCTATTATTGTAGATGAACTGTAGTTATCAAACCAATGTAAGACACATAATGTAAAGATCAAGAGTGTAAAATGCATACAACACTGTAAAATAATATTCTCAAATTGTAATTTTCCTGAGGGGACATGTTTCAAAAGTAGCAAAAAAAAAACACGACACTTCACTGTTGCTTTTTCTCCTTTTCACTTTAGTAGTCATGTCTCAGCAGCACTAAATATATCACGCTCATTTTTAAAAACCACATTCTGCAGCTGTAGAGTTGCAGGTTTCTGTGACTCAGTGCAAAAACAGTAATGTAAAAATTAACTAGGCTATAACCTCTCTATATCTAAGGATTAAATAATGGAAAAAGGCAGCAAAAAAATGCTCTTTTATTTGCAGTGGAGTCATGTTCACAATGACATGACCACCTGACCATTCTCACGTGCAAAGCACCACGAGATAGTTTCTGTCTAATCTCTGCCCCTCCCTTCCCCATTTCCCTCTCTGTCGGGGGCCCGGTGCCAAATCGAAGCAATGACTGAGGAAAGGCAACTTTTCCACAGAAAGCTGCATCCCACTGAAACTAGAACAAGCTATTCAAACTGCTGACTTGTGCTCCAAGGTTACTGGCTATAGACTAGACATTCTCCACAGATCTGCTTACACTTTGGGCCTTGGAAGGAGAACGGCCATGAAATATGTTGTTGTGCTGCAAAATAAATGAGGGATTTTCCAAAATGCAAAGGCATGCTGCAGGGCTAATGCATAATGGAGTTTATTTATGTATTCTGCACCAGAGGAGGAAAGGAAAGAAAGACCACGGCCAGTATTGCAGAGTCCTCCACTGACTGGTTCACACACTCTCCTGGTGACAGGCCCACTGGGACCGGGGCTGCATGAGCACACAAAGAGTGACAGGGCCTGAGAAGGGGAACCAGTGCAAACACCAGGCCTTCACCCTTCATTCACTGCACTGTTTAATGAGCTCGCTGCAGCGCCGTGAGTGCATTCCTTGGCCCATATGCACAGGACTGAGTGGCTTGTCTGGTGCAGAGCCAAGCCCGTTAAACCCAGGTCAGAGGTCATCAGAAACACCACGGCCATGTTTCTTCTCACTCCCAGAGCTAACTTGGTTAGGCGCATTTGGATAAAGGGGAAAACACATGCCATGCCCGTGGTCTTGTTTTGATTTCAGCAAACAAGGCACGGACAGAGAATAGAGTGATGAATCGTCTCGTCTGTGCAAACAGCTTCAGGCAGGCATTACGACATTTGAATATAATGAAAATAAACATAAAACTAAAATGATGAGACCAGCACACCATCCGCAGAAATATCTGAGAGTCTTAATTCCAAAATGCTACATTATACAAGGTAAAAAAAAAAAAAAAAAAATCTCCCCACAGTATGACACGATCCCACTTTTTTCAATGCAGTTTCATTTGTTTGAGGATTTTTTTCACAAAGTATAAATATGCTGAAACAAGGCACAAGAAGGCAGATCAGCCCACTAGGCTCAAGAAAATGACACTTGATTCAAGAAAAGTCTAGAAACAAGTTGATCAGCGTTGGAAGATTTTTTTTAACTTGTTTGAAGAAAAACAATACTATAAGACTGAATATGTGACTAAATGATTTAAGATGGAGACTTTTGTGCACATAATCAATTTATCGGTACATCAGTCTTATTATGGTGCGAATTAGGGCATCGATACAAAACTTGCACGAAACTCAGCAGAAAGTATTTCCATCTGGCCCGGCTCATCTGTTTACAGCCCCGCTCTGTTATGAAGTGAAAGTGGGGGCTTCGTTGCGTGAGTGTCACCGTCGCCATGGTGAGCTGGTGGAATTTGGGGTTGCCAGTGGAATGGCTCCACATCTGGCTGGCAGGTTCCTGCAGAATATGAGGCAGATGGGGGGGAAGCTTGAAGTGGGGCAAGAGGAATGGGGGAAGGGGTGGGACCCTGCCCAGGGGCCAGCAGACAAACACAACACACACACACAAGGCCTTTCAGCGGTCCTTCATCAGTCTCCCTGTCACCCACTAGCCCTGCCCTGCACATGTTTACATTTAAGAGGAAAGAGATCTGATGTGCCGTCTTGAAAAACAGCAGGGCCGAAAGAGGAGACTGGCAGGGCGGCATGACACGCAGCCCACGCCACTCCGGAGCTGAGAGACACCGAGACGTGCGACACTATCATCACACTGATATGAAATGTCATCCGTCTGGGACAAACTGTATTTGCTTTCTGTCATCGAGGATACCACACCCACTGGCTGCATTTGTGTGCAGTGACAACTGTGAAGCGAGACAGACGGATACGAGTCCCCCATAAACACATTCTCCTGAAAGCAGGAACAAGGAGCTCGCTCTCACATGACTGTGCCGTCACACGCAAGCTGCAAACAGAAACTTGGATCGGTATACCACAACAACACCATAAACTGGAGGCAGGGGGCGGGCAAAAGCACCTCACCACGAGTAAAATTAGACTACTAAAGCAAAACAAAAAGCTGTGCATACTTGAGTGGTGACTATACAACAGGAAACTCCCAAATTAAGTGCTGTGTTGTTCACTCGTTGGTAGTACGTCCTCAAAGACCACTGGAATTTCCACTGGGTGTGCTAGGGAATGCCTTATAATTAGTTTCATTTACTTTTTTTTTTTTCCTAAACTGAAACAATCCCTCGGAGAAAAAAAATACACATAAATCATTACAAAATCTTCTTTTTTTCTCGACACAGGCAGCCCAAATCTGTGTTAACTGAAAACCAGACACTATTAGTGTCAACAAATAAAAAAAAAAGGAATAAAGAAAGGTTTCCCTGCTGTAACTCTGCATCCCTGCACTGATTTAACACAGCGTCAGACGACAAAAAAAACGACCATTAACTGCCTCACACTTAATGTATGCCTTTGATAAATGCGGAGGAAACTGAAAACTACATCTGGAAATGTTGGATCGACTAGCAGAGACAAGTTCAGCAAGTTCAATAAACACATTCCCCTGACATGGGAACATTGTAATATAGGGCAGCTCTGGTTTCATACTGAATCCTTGTCAATGATTTACACACAGCAGCAACCTACAGTGGCATGATGGAAGCTTCCAGTTCCCATGCTGTCATTAAAGGTATTTATTTCTTTATTCCTGAGAGGAGGTTTCATAACATTCAATATCTAAACTAAACCGGCAAAGCACAAAGGCAGACACAACTGACAGAGCAAACGCTGCAGTGTGATATACAGTATCAGTGCACAGTAAGTAGCCATGGTACTCCAAATATTCACTTGCTTGCCAAAAATGCAAGCAGCAGTGAATGATGGTGTGGCTCGTAATACAAGGCCGGCTCGTTTTGTGACCCTCATCCACCCACATACTCTCCTCCTGAACCGCCACTCTTACTTAATTCAACATTCCAGCGAGTGTGTGTTTGTGAAATGTGTGTGTGTGTGTGCTCTGCTGACCTGAATTTCAGGCTGCTTGCTCGACACACAGACCAGCCACGTCCCACACAGCCTCCCGTCCCTCCCTGCAGCAATTCTGAAGAATTTCTTCACCTCCTTCCCAGCGACACGACACCGGGATCGCGACTATGAGCGGCACAAACTGCCTCACGCCTTTCTCTCCTCACTGTGCTCCTTTTCTGCATTCTCTATTTCGTTTTTCTTTTCTTCTTTGCACTGTTATTCTGCAACTCGTAACTTCTTGACACAGAAAAGTGGTGCACGCTGCACACTGCAGGACTGGCACCTGAGACAGTAGAGACGTTTTCACAGAGATTTCAGTCTGCACTGCACATACCAACATAATCAAGCATTTGCACATACGTGAGCAAACACTACAACTAGGTGCTGGCAAAGACCTCACAATACAATATGTATCACGATACATGGGTCACAATACAGTTTGTATGATGATATACTGCGATATTCTAAATAATAGGCAATTCGATAGAATTTAAAATACAACATGCTGCATAACACCTGGGCAGGCTAATAAAGAAAAACTTGTTTTGTTAAAACAAATTAGCACAGTGCATGTAACACAGTGTACTAAAATGTAGATGTCATATATAACATCATATAAAAATCAATTTCAGAAATGATGCACATCAATAAAAATCTTTAGACAATTGATACATAATCAAGAACATTTTTTTCAGCCATACACAAAAACAGTCCAGTGCACAGCCCTGACACTGAGCGGTGACACACGATCCAGAGAACATGAGGGCAGCCAGTCTGCCGACCCTGGCCGGGCTTGACCCCTCATAGCCAAGGAGCTCTTGACGTCCACTGACCTCGGAGCAGAGAAATTCCACATTTCCTGCTGACCCTTTCTGCAGCCCAGCTGCAGCCTAGCTCTTGCTCTTAGTCTACGTACAGCTCCAGCAGTTTGATTCTAGATATTCTGGAAAGTATATCCGTTCACTTTGTTAATACTGTGTGCACAACACCTCGATCCAAACTGAAAGCTTGTCTTCGCCTCTTCCATTGTGTGCATTCATACATTTACAACAAATTACAACATGACATACACGTGCCAAAATGACTCATTTATATAAGGCTAAGTGCAGCACAGTATATCAGTAGTTTGGAATATACGACACCCATATGAAACAATCCTTGCAATGACTCATATAGTCACCACAAACACATGGAGAATATATCTAAGTGGCACGTGTTGTGTGCATCGTAAGTAGTGCACTTGAAGGAATATAAAAAAACCTCACTACGCCTGGCCTATATAGCTGGAAATAAGAGGTGTAAATGTCATAAAACGTTTCGATATTTCCATTCCAGATAAACTGCTGTGAAGTAACTTTTTAAAAAATAGGATAAGTGTATGCAATGCATACATATAATGATCGTGCAGTTTACAACCCAACAGCCCATCACGTGATCTTTAAAATAAGTGTTTTTTTATTTGGGGCCAAGCCAGGATTTCTATACAATCTACAGTCACAAAAGAGATCCCACACCTCAACAGAAAAGAAAGGGGCAAAAACGAGTTTTGGCAGAACAACTAGCCCTTCTCTCCTCCTCCTCATTTCCTCAGGTTTCTGCTGACTCAGACACTTTTAGTGGGCAAGAAGGAGAGCCAAACTCAGGAAAAAAAAAGATAACAGAAAAAAAAACAACAAATGTGGTCCCTGGAGAAAGAGGGAGACAAAGACTCGAGGCAAGGAGGTGAAGTAACAGGGCTGCGGACAGCTCTCCCTCCCCCATCACACTGCCATAACTCATCGAGCTCAGCGAGGTGCTGCCGCTGCCCGGCCCGGCCTCCACTCTCAGAGAGGAGAGCTTCACTCGAGGGGAAAGGGCTTCTCAAAGCCAAATAAGTCATTTATCACAGTAGGGAGTGCAGAACACTGGGATAATAAATTTAATTAGAGAGAAGATTAGACCGTGACAAAGTAAGTGCCTGCTTCCATGTGCATGTGAATTTAAATGGGTGTTGTACAGTTGCTGTATATTATCTGCACTGGGATCTGGCTGAGATAGAAACCATACTTTACCTTAAACCTCTAACTCTTTCCTCTTAAGTTGAAATGTGCACTTACTTTTACTGTTTTATTGTTTTATTTCATTGTTGTTGTTGTTTTTTTTTACATTAAATTTATTTCAAATCAAAATTGTTATAATTGTGTTTTGTTTTGTTTTGTTTTTACCTCCCTTCTTAACATCTCCAGTTAACACTTCTAGCTTATAAGAAAATGACCAGGAAGTTCTTTGAAGCCAACTCTGGCTTGTTTTCAAACCAAAATCCAAAATTCTCCGGAGCATCATTCTCCGTGATGTCAGAAGCGAAACCAAGAACACCTGGCTGGCACGGGCGGTGTCTGTGTCTGGAGAGATAAAAATAGAGCTGTAAATCCTTTTTTGAATTGAAGACAGCAAACATACCAGATACTCAGCCCTATGCGAGTGAGCTCGGATTTCCAGTAACAGGTGTGATATGTGGGAAATTAAAGCTTCTTTAGTTTCATACTCTAACAGCCTTGCCAGAAAAGGAAACTGGTGGCATGGTCAAGACGTCATAAGCTTGATCAAGAGCAGTTGAACTCAGAAATAAGGAAGGAAGCGATGCCAGCGGAGACTAACCATGCAGCAGCATGTGGTTTCACAGAAATGTCATGCTGATTCTCTGCAGCAGTGGCCTGTGACACTCTGGAGAGTGTAATGATGAGAAAAAAAAAAAAAAAAAAAAAAAAAACCCACCAAAAACAGCAGAGTCACTCTAGAGACAGTCTACATAAAGCTGTCATGGCTGTGCTCAGACCCCAGTAGATAACCAGGCTGTGTCAGTCAGCCATCCAGATGTCTCACTCAGATAACAGGACACCAACATGGCCATGCTATATAACAATCAGTCACACAACCTCATGAGAAACAGCATGCATGACCAGCAACAAAGTTGCCGGGTGTCTGTGAGGAACACGGAAAACACGGGCAGTGCGATCACAAGTATTTACACCACAACTGGGCCGCAATTCAGTATTACTGTTTATCTCCTTTCTGTGGAAACGTATTGTGATGATATGGTAATTTTGGGGAATCATGACTCACAATTCTGCTGTCTCAATTTAGGACGACATTATTTTTATTGAAAAACAGTAAATGTATTATTATTACTATTATCATTATATCTGAAAATTTCAAATATAATAATTTGCAAGAAACATTGCGATTAATGGGTTTAACATGAATTACATTTTGCATACCTGAGTCGTTATTTGACATACACCAAAAAAGAACGCTTATGATTATTGTGCTCCTGATTTCAGTCATATCGCCCAGCATTAATTTGCACTTGAGACTGCTTGCTTCATCCTGCCAGACACTTGCACTGCCTTGAAAGTGGCCAGATGACTTGCAAGGTAAATAAATGAAACCATTTCACACACGCTGTTTCTGCTACTCACAATATGTTCAAAACGCTACAACACCCACGTCAAAACGAGGGAAGGAATTCAACAGTCACCTTGGCCATCTCGTGAACTTACAAGGATGGCTATGGGCCGTCTGTGCTGCACCAGCATGAACACCAACCAAAACAACACATGACCAAACAAAGAGGGTGACTCAGGGCTAAAAAAAGCAGCGCCTCCCTAGAGTGGCATCGAAGGGCGTGAGGGAGGTCGAGCTTTTGGAACTGATACTGGGATTGCTGCAGATTAAACAGGGCTGAGGCTCAGGGTGGTTGCTGCGCTCTGAACTGGTCATACTTTCATTAAACTGGTTGAACCGGGACAGCTGAGATCAGGACTCTTGGTTTCCCAACATCACATGCAAGCAGGGATCAGCAGCAGACTGAGATCATCAGCCCACGGGGAATTGAAAATGTTGGATTAATCAAGCATCTGCGACGTTCCCTAGCTGAACACAGATTCAAAAATAAACTACTGGCTGTCTTCTTATTAGCAGTATATCAATAGCAGAAATATAACATATAAGCCTATACACACATAAATACTGCATAGCTGTAAACTACCCACACTGCACAGGGACATGGTATTTGCATTAATACCTCGAAATCTAACCATCGCAACGTTTAACACCTGCAGGTTACGATAATGACCGTGTAATTTGAAGACACAGGTCCGGGCAGGGATTGAATCAACATGCATTATGCTGAAACGGGTTGCAAAGATATCCCATCACTGCAGGGCTTGTCATTAGAGGGCCTATTTTCTCCTTAGATGGGAAACAAATCAGTCATGGAAAAAACAAGAAACAATGAGACAGGTTCAAAGCATTTCTTAAAATAATTCTACATTTCCCCCCTGAGGCACACTGTGCCATGTTAAATGCATATTATGTTGAAGAATATTCAAACTTCCCCGTATGTGACCCTCTAGTGAAAAGGCAACGCTCTCTCTTTAACATAAATGCATTTCTTTATGCCCTTAGAGCTGTGGCCAACAATCAGCAGATAAGAAGAAGTAGCATTGTTTAACATCACAATACTGTAAGTTGCTTTATGTCAAAAAACACACCTTTTTCTTATGAAATGTGTGGTCACGCTGATTGCACGGGAAGTGAGTAAGGTGATTATGGAACACTTTACCGGCACTAGCTTTTTTCAGTGTAACCGGACGACACTTTATTGGTAACCACACCCAATGGACATGAGGTAACTCTTGTGTCTCAACAGCTACGGTATAATCAGCCCTTTAGGTCTCTGTCACGTCAGAGAGGGATATGTCTTTACTTGTTTCTCACTGCAGCACCGCAGTCGTCACTTACTCATTCCAAGGCATGTGACTGGCAAACCTCAAGCTCTCGACATGAGTGACATTGTGTCATGCACATACAGTACGCACACCCATTCCAGTAACGTGCTGATAGCCACATCAGCTATTTCCTAAATCCTCACTAGTAGACATTTTTAAAGAACAGCTGGAGTGAGGGGGGTGACCATGAAGCAAGGGAAGCACCAAAAATACTTCATGAGCTATTTTTTTCGGTCTCCACCAAACATCAAACGTTCTTCTCTTAAGAAACAAGGCTTGGTTGTGCAAAGGCAGCAAGTGGGGCTGTGAAAGCGGGGCTCTGCTTCCTGACTGCAGACCCCAGTGGATCTGTGATGTCACTCGCCTGTTGGTGGAGTCAAAACAGAGCAAAAACAGATGTCTGCGCCTTTAATGAGCAAGGGTATCACATCACCACTCGCTGAGCACTGTTGCCCGGAGGGAGAAAAAAAAAAAAAAAAAAAAAAAGCTGTTTGTGAGCTCTAGCGAGTATGAGCAAGGTGCATGCTGGGAGAGCAGCATGGAAGCAATGGGTGTGGGTAGAGTGGGCTTCTCAGTGAGGAGAAGTGACAGGCGAGGCTGGATTCACCCACCCCTCCATCTCCACCACCGGTCTGTGCAGGATTATCACATTACTGACAGGATTGCTGGCCATACAAGGTAATAAGTTTCATCCATGAAATGGAGACAGATCTAATCAACATGAGGGTGCTCTAGAAAATCAACCCATTATCTGTTTTCATACACGAAGAATTCATTGAGCAGATCTCTGGCTCTAAACTGGGACTGATCAAACACTTTGGCTATGAACGGTGTGGACTGTGATAGAGTGCTTCTGACTTGGAGGAATAAATCTGGCATTTACCTTCACCCAACACTCCGTCACTTAGGATTTTAGAGCCTCAGTGTGGGGCAAGACATGCACAGCAACAACAACAACACATGCAAACACAAGAGAGGGGAAGAAATCAAATGAGCCGGGTCAAAGAACCACGGCTGTCACCTTACCTGTGTTTCTCCAGCTCATTGTGCGATGATCTGAAAGGGAAAATAAACCCAAAGATGAGAATGAGCGCCAGGGTAGAAAGTGCTAAAATACTACAACAACAAACAACTACATAGCTTTTCTACAGCATGAAATGAGGAACCAGAGAGAGGAATACAAAGTGAAAGTTAGTATGAGATGCACAGGGGGGGAAAAAATCCCCAAGGTGAACGGCTTGGTTAGTGAATGTTTTGGTTTAAATGTAGGACAGATGAAAGCGAAAAGTATGGAAGGATGTGCCAAGGAATAGTAGATCTGCATACTATTGGGAAAAAAGCGCGTTGGGAGATCAAAGGAGAGCTCGATTCTTTTCACTTATTTCCTTTCCATCTGCTTTAGGTGGCTCTACGGCTGTGAATACTGAACTGGCTGAGCGGTAAAGTCTGGCCTACGACCCCGCGGTGGTCCCTACCTTGGTTCTTACTGCGTATTAATATGATGATTGCTGATACATAACGTCACAGTGGAAACAATTACACAAAAACACACTTGATATGTTTCAAATGCGTCAAAATATCAAATACTGCAGTGTTTATTTCCACGATGCAGCCTGATAACAAACACTGAGCAGAGGCAGAGAGCCTGTGTGGGTGGAGCACCTCTGCCCATGAGGTTTACATGACAAGTGTGCAAAAATGGTGTGACTATTTTTTTTTTTTTTTTGCCAGCATACACACACACTTCTTAGGAAAAGTACTGACAACAACAACTTCATTGCAAGGACTCAAATAGGTAGGTCGTTTCACTGCAGTAAATAGAAAAAAAAAATGAAAGGACCATTTGCTTCAATTCAAGCCTAACTCTGCTGCTTTATGGGTTTTTACTCAAAACCGTGAATTAGTGCACAGCAAAATCCTTTCCCATGGATGTGCCTGTGTGACATCTGCCAGAGTGCTGTCAACAGAGGGCAAAAATGGCTCACAGAGAGAGAGCAGGATCTGTGACACTATGCCACCACCACACACACACACACAAACAACAAGCGCAAACTGCTGTTGTTGCTGCACGCTGAGTGAGCAGCAGCACTGACATGAGTGAAAACACACTCAGACGTCTGGAGGCCTAGACACTAGAATTCCTCAGCACGTGGGCTTTTCGAAGGAAAGGCCTATTATAATCCACCACTGGGAGCAGCGAGGGCACTGCAGTCCATCTGAACAACCCCTCTGTTCATGTCACACGCTGCGACCGTCATGGATACCAAGGCAATAAAAACCAAAACAGAAACAATAAAGGGCCGGACTGACAACAACCCTTTTCAGATTTTCCTCTCTTTGAGAGCTCTTGTGCTTGCAAAGCAGTGGTTCCCACAGCTGTGCCGAGGAGGCTGAGGCATCCGCAGAGGACCACAACTCCCTGCACGAGAGGCTGATGGTTAACAGCGGCACACATGAAGACTGCTACCCCCAGTCGACATCATCCGTGCATCTAAATAATGTAGCGTCTGCACAAAATCATTCCAGGAGGACCTTAAAACGGATACAACCTGACAAGTCCCTTTACAAAGCCCAACAAAGTGGACAGGAAGCGCTTTATCTGTATCATGTAGGAAGCTGTGCCATTCAAACTGGGCGCAAATTGGGGAAACGTCATAGGCAAAGCACAGGGCTTGACCAGGAAATGATACAACAGAACACAGACCAAAGGGCTGCATACGGAGCTGTAATAAAAGCAAGTTAACACTCGCCTTTACATGTTATGTAAAAGGTCGGTGTTTCATGTAAATGATTCAATGGCCTAATGTGATGAACAGGCGTATTGATAATCACAGGCCATAAAACTGTGCGAACTCAGGACACCAGCAGGCTGGAAATTAGCCTCACATGAACTTTTCTGTAGGCCGTGCTGGGTGAAAACAGGCAGAGCTCCTCGTCACGACATCTACATTTTCCCATGCACGACACCCCTCGTCACATTCTATGCAAAGCACACTGGATTTCAGGCTTACAAAAGAAGAGGTGTGTTTCTTGAGATGTGGCTTACTTGTTTTTTCTAATTTCACATTCACTACGCCAATGAGGTGAGCATGTCATCGACTGCTATTAATAAAATTCCTGGCAGTGCTTGTTAACAGTGCAAAGTCTTTCAGTGAGGCTCTGCTTTAACAACAGCCAACCAATAAACAAGGAAACTCCACCAGTTTCTTCTTTCTGTGTGCCGAGGGGGAAAAAATGCTACCAGCAGTTCTGTTTCACGTGCCCTACATATTGCACCATAATCAAAACTGAATTCGCAGATTTGATCATGATATCAAAAGCTCAGTCATTTTGGGGTTGTTGTTTTTTTTTTTTTTTTTTTTTTTTTTTTGATTCAACAAAGAAAAGCATTGTGGCTTTAGTAACAGCTTAATTCCGTTTTACTGAAAACAGTCATACTATTCAAGTTCAAGAATATCTGTTTATCTCACTGTACTCTTGCAGTATCCTAATGCTTTCCTGTCAAAGTGCTGCAACTTATCTGACAGTCGTAGGAGCACAGAGACGGGACCCATAATTTACTGCACTGCAACTGGATATCAGCAAAATAAACAAATAAATAAATAACCGGAGGGGGGCCCCCCAGTTAGGTAAATTGAATCCCTCACACTCTCAATCAATGCGTAAAGTCCAAGAGTTTGATCTGCAGGGTAGTGTGTAGGCCTCTGTTTTAGCCACCACACCCACCTGCCAACCCCCACCTCCAAACACACACACACACACACACACACACATACGTAAACAGTTCTGTCACTCTGTCAACTACAGTTTCAGAGGAATGTGAGTCCGTCTGCATTCTCTCTTGTGAAAACACCGTGATCACACAGTAATTCTATACATTGTGGAGGAATAGTTGATCGGCACGCAGATGTCACAGCAAAACTGTACGAGCCTCTAGAGGAAGTATCATAGTGTTAAATTGTGATTATTATAGTGTTACCAAACATGACCTACATCACGGGGAGGTGAGAGGCTACTGTTACACCTTCCTTCCCCTGGAGCATTTCTGTTACATGATTTGCATGCAGCCTCCTTGTCTGCAAGTGACAAACACAAACACTGTGAGGGGCAGCGGCTCGCGAGGTGCAAACCTTCAGGCGTCAGTAACTGAGCAATATCTCAACTGCACTGCTGTGTCATTCATTTTAAGATTTCACCAACAGAGAATGAAACCCAATAGCAATATTTAGGTGAGGTTTCGCTCTCTCTGCCGTGTCCTCACCTACACCATAAACAGACAACAACAGAAAGTATCAGATGCAAAGGGAAGGGGAGGGGATCACTGGTTTAAACTGTATCTGGGGGTCCTTAACATGAAACGGGGTCATGGAAGAAACTGACACACACACACACACACACACACGCACGCACGCACACACAGACACTCATGGCAGAAACACACACAGGCATCCGCGCAAACGCACACAAAATAATGCATTTGAAAGTTTTTTTCGGAGGTGGGGGCAGAGAGTGTGTGAGAGTGGTGCTATGTGAGGTGAGCTGCATGCAGGCTGCGGGGGTTAGACGTCTGCAAAGAGAAAGTGGGAGCAGCAGAGTTGACAGTGTACGCGTGGCAGTGTTTATAAGAGACCAAAACAGAGCCAAGCCCAGCAGAAAGATGGCAGGGTGCATGAATGGGTGGTGAAAGAAAGAAAAAAAAACATCTCTATTCAACTGCATCTACGCCGGCAATAATCATAACCATTAAAGAATAAAAAAAAAATAAAAATAAAAATAAAGAAAGAATGATATTTACCTATTGTTCTGAGTTTTTCTGGAAATTGGCGAGGCTTTCGTTTTCTTTCTGGAAAAGTCGCTATTGTACGGTAAAACAGACGCATAACCGTGTTCTGCCTCTATTGACAAAGCAAAACAAAATCAGTGTTAATTTCTTGTAGTGTCTGCAAGGAGATACACCATAACTGTGAATCGGTCATTTGGGAGAGGGTATAATAAAACACGGTAGCTGTCAAATGGCAGAGCCAAGCATGTCAATGGGATACATGAGAAAACAACGGGACCGGTCGCTCATCAGTGTGATCGCACACAAATAACGCTGGAGTAAACATCTAGGCTGTGGTTTAAGACTGGGAGATGAGCATTTCTGTCATTATGATGCTGGGCAATATTTTCAGTGTCACTCCAGTAAACACCAGATGGCTTTACTCATTTCCACTGAGCAAGGAGAAAAACACTTCTTTCTATTTAGGCCCCACAATACATGGGTTTTCTTAAAAACTGTAATAATAAAGGTCATATACAAGATACTTCAAATAACAGCGGACAACTTAAGTTTTTTTTTTTTTTTTTCTGTGACACATAGGCTGCTGGTCCAGTTTGCATCCAGTGCCTGTCCCATTGTCTATAAAGTGACATCATATCTGCACTATGGCAGAGCTCGGTGAAACTTTACACTGGATAGAGTGCTAATCGTATTATTTTTCGGGTAATAAAATATATCATCCGGCTATGCGTCCTGTACACTAAAGCGATTTGGAATGAAATACCTCTGTCTCTTCTTTCCAAGTACTCTGCAGCCTCCAGCAGAATTAAAAGAGAATTAAGTTCCATCTTGTTGTCTTGTTATAAAAATAGAAAAAAATCTATTTACACAAATGTACACGTAATAAAATAATGCAGCAATGGAATGAAAACTGAAACTGGTTTAGCACGATATGTGCGTCTATATTCAGTTCTGACTCTTAGTGACTCCAAACTACAGCAATATCAACAGCATCTAACTAAAACTTAGGAAGTGAAGGACCGTCCCTCTGTCCAATGGGAAAGGCCTATGGGCGGGACGTCTGTGCTGGTTCTAGCCAATGATCAGGCGAAGTAGAGGTGAGCTGCGTCTTGATTGGCTGTACGGCGAAGAAGGCATCGAGGCCAAACCCTAGCAACAGCATATAAGCCCCGCCCCCTTCGTAGCTCACTGGTTCGACACCGGGAAAAGCGGCCTCTGATTGGCAGAAGACCCTGTGGGCGTGGTCTATGCGTTGAACTTGTCTTTTCGGGTTGCCAGGTTTGATAACTCACCAGCATGATCTCTCAGGATCGTGAGTTAAATCACGTTCAACGTTAGTTGAGTCACAACGGCCCGTCCTCTTTTGCATTACTTACTCCCTGATAGGCCGTGAGTTTTTTACGCAACACGCAAGACAAGGCACAGGTTGCATTTTGTGTTAATTTCCTGCTTCAGTCATCTGAAAGACTTAAATGAAACTCCAGGAAATGTTTTTTTTTTTTTTTTTTTTTTTTTCTTGAAAGCCTATGTTTCCGGATCAACATTCCACTTTAAATGTAATTTGTGGCGTTATTTAAAAAATATTACTTGATTTGCAAGTTTAAGAAGTTGAACTTCAGTTACAGTATTGTTGGCATGGTGTTGAGGAACCTGAATGGCATTTTAAGGCACAGAAAGGGGCATATGCAATAGTTTTTGTCTCTTAGTGGTGCAACATTTCACTGATCTGAACTAAAGCTGTCCTGAATTTTCACAGAAGCACAATCTGTGTCATGCATGCTGCTCGAGTAGGCCTAACTACAGGAATGAGCAGGGTGTCAAAACTGCAAGAGAAATGGAAGAGACATAAATGTCACAGCAGAGTTATTTTGAGTGTGAAAGTACAGTCGGTTGCACTGGGATTCCCAGAAACTACTGATTATATTGCAGTGTTTGTATGCAACATCACACGATGACTCTGAAAATACAACAGGTAATAGTAAAGTAAGCCACTTAAGGATGGTGAAATAAAAGGTAAAGTGGAGCAGAGCCACACTTTTTGTTTCTAAAGAAGTTTAAGTAATGCTGCTTCACAGGTTTCAGGTTGGGCCCGTGCTTCAGCCCATAGCTCAAATATTGCACGATCTTAGAAATATAATGTGTAGTTAAACCTTCTTAACAGGCTGCTGTTATAAATGCGAGGAAGCTTGCAAAAAAATGTATTGTGATAATGGAATAATCTGGCTACTAGCAGCCAAGTGAACACAACGGGAAATACACTGATGATGATAAAATGTATAGCACTTTAGGTTCAGCCTGATATTATCTGTTTACATTTGTATAGACCTATCACATGCCGTGCTCAGACTGAATCAGAAACACTCTCCATTGTTTGAATATCACTGTCACCCTCTCAACACTGGAGCTTTTTTTGTGGTACAGACGAATGTGAGTGATGTGACAGTCAAGAAAATAGTTTTCACTCTTTGTTTACCCGACCAATCAAAGCCAGCGCAGAAACCACATTCAGCTGCAAATTAAACTATGACTGTATGTATTTCAAAAGCTCTTATTTCCTGTGTTTTGCCCTCCTGAGTTTTCCATGCCTAATTTTGCTTTAATTACTGTCTGAATAGCGTTGATTCCTGTTCATCAGGTCAACACTGCCGTCTTTGATCAACACACCGTGTGATCCCACAATGCAGACGGTGGCAAAGGCCAGGGCAATGCGAATGGCCTCTCTGTTGTATTAGCTATCTTTTGTATGCTGTGTGTTAATATCCACTTATGAGGCAAGGCTGCTCGCCCATGAGGCTATTAATGAAATTTCCTCCATGCAATTTTAATTCACAGTATACAGACTAGGGTAGAGTAAACATCACTTCTTCAGCTCAATGGGTTGTGATGATTTATGTATGAGGAGGTTTGGTGGCTTTGCAAAACAGAATATTGTTTGCCAGACTTGCCGTCTGTATGAAGAGGTGATATGAGGAAACAGTGCCGTGGGCAAAGACAAATTTAGCCTCACTATATTCTTTTTGAAACTGCAGCCACATTGTACAGTCATAGCTAGAATATAGATCAGTTGCGCGTATAGTTCATCAGTTTCACAATTAGGCTCCTGCATTTTGTCTGGTCGGGCCTGACGGTGTATTTGGGCCACACCTCTTCACTATTTCTGGGGTAATAACAGAGAAGTTATGCAACTTCTACTGTTATCACAGGCTGACATACTGTGCAGTGGTATCTCTGCATTGTGCCACTGTACGCTGTTCAACTGTACCTCATTTGAGCTTAGAGTAAGGCTTTTATGGAGTCTGACGCTGGGTGTGTGTCTCTTGAAGTTTTGTTGTGTGAGCACAATTTTGACCTCAGCGAATATGAATAAAATAAACACCTGCAAGAAAGTTATCCTCCAACTTACAAAGATTCTTTTTGCCGTACTGGGGCGAACATGCAGAAATATGTGCCCGTTAACAGTATGCATTTTTACATTTATCACGCCTTTATCTGCACAGTTGTAGAAGTCCTACTTCCTCTCTCACACTCATAAGAAAATAAACTGTACTCTGGTGGAAAGGGGTTTTTTTCCCTTCGGAGTTGCCATAGCTGCAGTGTTTCAGTGATATGGTTTGACAAACATGCCTAATTTAGTCAAGGAGCCTGCTAAAGAGGGGTTAGTGTGGTTAATGAATGTCATTAAAGAATAAAATAGGCCCACTGCTCCATCATAGCATAATAGACTGGATGGGAACATCAGTTCCAAACTAGAATCTGTAGCCTTGTCTGTGCACCCAAAAAACATAACTAACACAGATAAAAGGTTCATTGAATGTAATTTTATTTGCCTAATAAGCCTATCTGTTTTCATTATTATGACACATATGTAGTGTTTGGTTGCATAATCAGTTGATTGTTGTTTTTCATTGTTAAATCTCCCAGAGCTGTCATGCTCCTGTGTTTTATGTCATTGCACCAAAATGCCCCTCTAAAGAAATGCATTGATCTTAATTTCAAAATTCTGTGTTCAAGAGTTCGCCACAGAACAGAAATTCAGCCACCCTTTTGCACCATTTTAAAGGAAATAGCCTTTGTCCCTCCTGCTGCATGTTGCTATTTATAGAGTTATCATCTGCATGCTCTCTGATCATAGTGGCTCAGGCCTTTTATTGCTCATGGCCTCAGGCCTGTTAGCCAACTGGCTGCTTCTCTCTCCTCTTTTTTCTTTTTGTTTTCTTTCCTCTATCATTCCATCTTACCTAAACATTGCAACCCAACTAGTAACCAGCCGTGCTCAGATGATGCCGTGTGTTGTGCTGCAGGCCATCGATGATCAAATTTGCACCGTAAATAACATTAGGTTGCCTCCAGAAATGCAGGTCCTCATATCACCTAATGAAAAGGGTTTCATTTGGACGTTCCATGATATATTTAGCAGTGCAGAGTTAGGATTACTGCGGCCTCATAAACTGTATTTTAATGTTTGCGAAATTATGAGCACAAAATAACCTTTGCTTTGAGAGGCCTTCAGTTTCAAGGACTTTTCACACATCCGCAGTCAAATGAAACCACTGGCTTCCATAGTGTTTCATAGTGATCTATTAAGCTGCTACAATCTCATAATCTTCTCATTCCCTTTTCCTCTTGTTTACTTGTGTATCAGTGGGTGGACTGTTTGTTTTGGGATCAGAGTAAATACATGGCACACCAGCGGCTGGGCAGAAAATCCAAGGAAGCCTTCCAAGAGCAATCACTGAGAACTAGTGTTGGATATAACATGTAATGGTCAAAGGAAGGAAGGTGAAAAGTGCATTTTTCCCTGTTTAGTTCAACATGATTGTAAGTAGTAGTAGTAGTAGTAGTAATAAAGATAGATTCCAGTGACTAACCCAGTTCTCCCAAATCAACAACTTTTTTTATTTTTAAACTTGACAGCTTGCATAGTATGAGCAACGTGTGTTTTTGGATTCCTTAACCGAGGGATCCCTCCTCAAGACAATTCCCCAGTCAAAGTGATGTTCTCATATGTTCAGTATGTGGCTGGAGGCAGGTTCTTGTCACATGGGACTCCTCAGTCTCATTACATTTACAGTTTACTGTTTATGGCTCGTGATACTTTCCTCAACATTAAATGTTCTGGAGCATTGCAGTCAGCACAATCTCTGACCTCGAGGGCTGGTAGGGTGCAGGTCTGGGTGAACCTTGTTTGCTCCTCTGAGAGTTCACAGTCAGTTTATGTTATATAATGCAAATTGTGAAATGACCTTATTGAAATGCTTTGCTCAGTAAGATCTGCTGACTGAGCTTCTGTGCTCAACCTCATGACTTTATAACGTTCCCCATCTTTGTAGAAACCTTGTTTGGGTCTTGACTTCTGCGGAACTCTGCAAATGAAAAACACAGCTCAGTTACAGTGATGTGGTATATGACGAAGCATTTCCTCTGTGTCAAACTGGTCTCATTGTGAACATTGATTAAAACAGTCAGTGGGAGTTGAGGAAAACGATTTGGGGATTGTTAATCTTATTGACGCTGATTGTTTGCTGACCACCCTCTTCCTGTGTGTGAGTGAACATGCCCCCACACCCCAAACTTTTCTCTCCATCCCTTAGGCCAAAGGTCTCTTGCTTACAGCCTGCCTAGCACCACTTTGGCTCCACGTGTAATCAGGATTATGCCTATTAATCCTGCTCCACTACAGTGTATCTGCAGAGAGGGCAAAAGTCCACAGACACACTCTGCATTTTCCATAAACAGGCCCTGGACCGGATTATTGTTTGGGAAGTAAAGGCTTTTCTTTCTTTTTTTTAAACAAAATATCAAGCTGCGCAGGCTTTGTTGGGGTTTAAATAGATGATAAAACCCTGAGCTGATAGCAAAAAAAGCCATTATAAGGGGCAGGCTAAGATCAGAAATCCAATGTTCAACCGTGTACTGAACAGAGGTCACAATGTATTACCATGCGCGCACTATCACAGGATATATAAGGACATATTACACTGGCCTTCCCTTTACTGAGCCAAAATGACAGCTTGATTGGGCTAAACCAAGATGTAATGCTCAGCTGGCAACTTGTGTCCTTTGAAAAGATGTATTTCTAAAGATTTACCTTGATTTTCTTCTCATTTGGTGTCTCCACAGTGGGTTGATGCAATACACCACATGGGTTGCGTAGTAGACACAAATAGTCATAGTCCCTACAATTACAGTACAGGTCATATGTTGTTATTCATCCCTCCCCCACTGCATTGTCAGGAGTATCCTGTGTGTCATACACTGAAAAACCAAAGAGTTAACTGCCTGGAAATGTTCAGAGGGCGAGGCGAGTCGGGGTGTGTACAGACTAGAGGCTGACACACACCTACGTACATGCACACACAGGTGAGCAACTGAGAATGTGATGTGGCACTGATGTAACTCAAACAACTAATTGCATGAGTTTATGTTTGGTGCATCTTTGCCTTACACTTAAAAAACAACACTTAGGCTGTTATTGCACAAAGCATATAATTTGGGGATATGTCTATTTGATATGAGAACAGAGGGGGTGTTTGCAGCTACAAGCACTGCAAAGCGAATTTGTAAAACGTGTTTTCGTTGCGTTATTTTGTTTCTGAAGGCATAGCTGGCAGTGTGCAGCACATAACGAAACGTCTGAAAGCGTGAGACTCATCTCAGCCTTGACTTGAGGCCTTTGGTGCTGCTCTGCACGGCTTTAAACCTCAGTCCGTGGGCTTACATTTCTTTCTTTCAGATAGAATATCATACAGATGAAAATCAGGGCAGCCCTCCCACACATGCACACACACACACACATACACACATAGCCATTCATCCAGCATAGACATTTTCCTTGCAGAATCACTTAATCTTTACCCTCATATTTCCAGTGTCAAATGAAGAGTGCCTGTGGAGTAGCCTGCCAGATATAGGTGACAATAGAGGGCTATTTGCTTTTTAGAAATGTTAAAGACAGTATTCACCTTGTCAGCTTTTACACTCCGGCATCAAGGTGCCGGCTGTCTCATCCTTTTCAAAAACTTCTATAGCCATGTTTTCAAGCACATACATTTATAGCTGCATGGCTCACTGAAGCACTATACAAGAGACATTATACTGTTATTTGGTTTGCACATATAAAGATTCTGCATACAGACTATATATATTTAAAAAAAAAAAAAAAAAAAACACATCATGACATCTTATCAGTAAAACTTTCATCATTAGTCATGTGTATCCTGTGTGTTGCACGATCACCAAGCTGACATCCTGGCAGCAGTGTGTGCTTGGTGTTTGTGTGTGTATGTGTGTGTGTATAGACCGTCCAGAAGACTCTTTCCTCCTCCTGGTCCCTCCCACGCACTGTCCCATCTGTCTCCCCCTCCTCTGCTCTGCTTTCTCCATCAATTCAGCTCTGCCCACAGAGACGACGGCTGCTCCCACAGCAGAGGGTAAAAGGCGATCCAGACGGGTATCCTGCACGCACGGCACTTCATTCCCATGTTCCTGCCTCTATTCCACACCACCACCCGTAGCACCTGTGCCGTGCCTTGTCTGGTGATGTAAATGGCCCCTAATGGAGGACGGAACAGCGCGGGCTGTTGCAGAGGGAGGGAGTCTGCGTCAGGCCCAGTTCACCTGGACTCCCTCCAGACCCCTGGGTTCCTCAGTTCCTCTGCTTCCCCGGCCTGTGTGCGGTGCTGGAGCGACTGATGCCTGCTCCTGCTCCTTCTCTGCTTGGGTCCCATGTTGCTGAGGCATATGTCCTCCACGGGACCTCCAGGACCTCAAGCTGCGTTAAGGCGTGAGTGCACAGGGCTGTTGCACTCAGCTGTATTGTTTGGGACAAGGCAAACATTGGAAATTTGTGGTAAGAAAACCACTGACGGCCACATACAAAAATAAATAAATAAATAAATAAATAAATAAATAAATGTGCTGCAGGTGGACTGGCTCAGCAATATATTCAGAAACCTTTCATGTTTCTATGTCAGTTCAACCCCTTGAACTCTGATTTCCTGGTTGCAACACTGTATTGAAGCTACGTCGGGCTAATACTGAGTGAAATATTCAAACTCTAAATGCCATTGTCTCATGGCTGCACCATTACATCAAATGGAAAACATATAGATGTGTTGTGCATCATTTTAAACAGAATTCCCTTTTATTTAGCAGGACATATTTGTTATTTTTAGAAACCTTGGAATCTCTACTAGAATTTAAAACAAAAAATTCTGTGGGTTTTAACAAAGTTCGACCATACAGCAATGACAAATTGACCAGTCAGAGTGGCAAAGTTGAGGAGGTTATGGGGTCAGACTTTTCTGATGAAACCTGTTCAAAAATCTACTGAATAAACTAAAAAATCTGCATCATTAAGCTAAAAAACAAGTCTGTTTTTGGAAAACTGACATTTTGGAGGCACAGAAGTTGCACACGACAGCAATGAACCCCCCACCACCCCCACCACCACCCTCCCAATTCTCCCAACTTGGAATTTGTCCTTGGACTGTAACGTCACCTGTGGTTGAGCCTTAGCCTGTAAATTATACTCTGTCTCATTCAGTTTTTCAGTTTTATGGTGCCACTGGTTAGCTCAGCGAGAGCAGGAAGGGGCACTCAAGAAAAATCACACTGCTCAAGCTGAAACACACACACACACACACACACACACACACACACACACACAAGTAAAACAGCCACAAAGTGGCAGAAACTCAAGGAAGCTTAAGGGGGGCAGGGATGTGTGTATGTAAGGCTGAATGGGCTCAAATAAAACAACCATATCCGTGACCATAGCAACTGTCGAACTTAAGCTAATTCATACACCCAAACAGCAGGTCTCCAACAACAAACATCCTCCCTATAAATATGCAAACCAGGCCTATCTTCTCTTGCGGGTGGGCGACTGGGACAGACTGAGAGGGAAGGTGGCTGACCACCCACCAATGGAACTGATTCTCTCCTGATAATGGATGAATATTAGAAAATTAAAGTGCTCTGTTGTTCAGACAAAGTCAAAGCCCCTGCTCCTGTTGGAAGAGCTGGATCCCACTGAGAGCCCTTGTCAAGACGTCTGGATTTACAGATCCCCGGTGTGCCATTGCTTCTAACGTTTACGGCATGTTCACTGTGTATTTCCATGCATTCATTTCATAGCCTGTTAGCTAGGAAACTAAGCAAGAGGAGCTCACTTCCTCTGCGTTAGCAATTTAACTTATAGACTCCTAAGGATTAGAATGAACATGCCAGTGCACCACCATCTGCTTTCGTTTTAGGCAACTGGTGTGTGTGAGTACATGGGTGTACATCTATGCTGAATGCTCACGCCATTTGACCCATGTTTTCGAAATGTCTCAAGATTCTCATCACCTGGCTCAGCAGTGATCAAAGGGTGTGGCAGTGACACGTGTGAGCAACACACCCTTGCAATTATTAGCATCTCATTTGGTCATATGGGTGTTGTGTCAGAGTGAGTGCATGTGAGCCTTTGTTTATGGTCTTTGTGTGCAGGCAAACATGCTTGTGTGTGTGTGTGTGTGTGTGTGTGTGTGTGCGTGTGAAAGAGAGAGGGAGAGATGGTGCATTATTCAGCCCAGCTGGTATTTTAGACCCACAGCTGCAAGGTACAGGGTTTGGCTCACATCCGGTGCTGAGCTGGCGGTGGAGGACTGGGTGTCGAGAGTCTGGACCTCCCTTCCAACTCTCCTCATCTGCACTGAAGGTTGGAGGGAGGGGAGGGACAGCTGGATGTAGCTATATGTGTTTACATCCATAAGTGAGTAAAATGCCAGAGAGTAGTGACTGTGAAGATTTATAGGCAAGAGGCTCCTCTCCACAAAATGAATCATCGCCCTTCTTTCCACACGCCAGAGGCCCTTGACAGGCGTTGTCCCCGTAGGCCTTGACAGGTAATTATCCCTAGGTGCTGCGTGTGTGTTGATGTGTGTGTCTAAGAGCCCGCACTGGCAATAAGGGCAGTGTTGAAGGGGGCAACGAGGGCTAATCGAGACATGCTAGTAGTGGTGTCACCTTCAGCTCAGACACAGCCCAGGCACTCACTGGTTAATTCATGCTAAACATCAGCCATTGTCCAGAGCAGCAGGAGGGAAACGCATTCTCCAGTTGAGCAATGTTTTCATTTGAAACAATAAGCAGAACCACAGATATGCCTGGCTGTTTTAAGGGCCTGGGGAAAAAAAGGAGGGCAGTGAACCTCCAGGGGTATTTTTATGAGGGACCCGAAACAGCAACAGGAGTGGAAATCGTGTCAAGAAAAAAGAGAAAACAATTCAATATGTATCTCCACCGAGAACAGTGCACGGGACAGCACGGATGAGTTATGATTCATAGGATATTTTTGTTGCATTCAAAGCTGTGGACATGCAAAGCAGCCTCCTAACAGCTGACCACAGCTCTCATGCAATCCCCTTACTCATCATTTTTTAGGAACAAAAGTGGAGTGCAAGAGTTTTGGAGCAGGGGGCGTTTGAGCACTGGCAGTGAAGTTATCTCAGTATTGCTTTGGGACGGCTGCTGGCTTTAGCAGACAGAGAGAATGGCCCACAAATGCACAGCTGTTTCTAATCGGTAACTCAGCACCGATGGCTGACCTACATTCTGCTGCTTGCACGTCTTTGAACCCCTGGCCCTGCCAGACTCAACCATGGGGGAAGGTGGAGGGAACTGAAGAGAAAAACAAGGCAGAGGAGAGAGTGGAGTTAAGGGTGGTAAAAGAAAACACAGGGAAAAAATGAGGAGAAAGAAAGAAAGAAAGAAAGAAAGAGAGAGAGAGAGAGAGAGAGAGAGAGAAAGAAAAAGAAATATGTACATATGGAATGTGTAGGTAGGCCTTGTTCAAGGTGTGCATGCATGGTAAATGACAGAGTTTGTCAGACAGCCAGAGCTCCTTGCGTGCCTACAGATGTTTCCATTGCCTAAAAGTGCAGCTGTGCACACCTAAAAAAGAAAGACGAGGGGTGGGGGTGGGGTGGACTCTTAAAAACTCCTGACCATCAGTTTTCTAGTCCTCTGGATGCACTTTGCATTGCACTCAGAGAATCCTCATTTTTTTCAAAATTGCTTTTCTTTGTCAGCCCCCTGCTGTCGATCAGGCTTTCATAAAGTTCTGCTGTCTGCGTCTGAATAATTGTTCCCTTTCATTAAAGCTAGGGCACTTCTAGCTAGCATTCCTTGCATGCAGAGGAGGGGTACAGCAGAGTGCCAAGGGTCTCCTGGTAATGACTCAATGGCAAAGATCCCTATCCACTCCTACTCCCAAACAGGACACTCTCCTAGGCCATGCAGAGAGAGTGGGGGTGGGTGTGTTGTCTGAAAAAGAGAGAGAGAAGCAAGAGAGAGGGAGGGGGGCTTCTGCAAAAACAAAAAGCCGTTAACTTTAACATTTACACACAGAGAGAGGAAGGAACTGGAAGTGGGTCACTGTGTCTCAGGACTCCAGAAAAAAAAGAAACAAAATACAGCGTGAGGGAGAAGAGGAAAGCGAGAGAGGCGGTGGCAGACTCGGGCCAACTTTTCTCTCACAATTCAAGAATTCATTGGATTGAAATGTTGTGCAGCCACAAATCTACAGGGACGGGTGGGGTGGTGGAGGGGGGTGGGGGGGCAGAGATGGCGAGCCATGACACCAGATCACTTCAGACATGTTTTATTATGAGTCAGAAAAAGAACAAATAACAAATTACCAGTGTTTGCAAAGGCTGTCTCATGCGGGGAAGCTTTCATCTTGTCTCACCAAAGGCAGGTGTGACACAGAAAACTGTAAACCTCAAAAGCTGTTTGCAGTATAGGACAAGAGGGAGTGTTTCAACATCAGTCAATCCTTTTCTCTATAGACACAATATTGACAGTTTCTTGCCATAATTCAGTCAACAACTGCAACAGAGATAATTTGAGCTACGACCGGAGGCTGTGTGATTCTGTCTTGCACACCGAAAAACAAACACTTGCACATAACAAGTGTAACAAAACCCAAGTTGTTCTTGATCTGGCGTGTGCTTCTTTGTGTGCTCTATCAAAAAGTTGCTGCAGCATTAATAGTTGAAATCAGTCAGTCCTCATTTTGCAGTTGTGTCACTCATCTCAAGCAGACGGGGACACAGACACATTGCAGACATGCACCAGGAACCCGCTCGTCTGCTTTGGGTGACACAGTCTGGCATTGCTCTGCTGATCTGTGTGCACTGCACGGTGGTGAAACTCAGCCTGACACCCACTTGCTCTCCCTCTAGTGCTGAGCGGGCTTCACTGTTCCTCTCTGGGCTCTGAAGGTCCTCTGGGTTCCTCTTGTTTTGTGCGGGGCTGAGACAAAGGCCTTGTGTCAGCAGCACCAAACGCTGAAAGAAAGCCATCATGCTTTTGCAGAGGCAGGGAGAGATGGAGGTGCAGATACGGAGGGCTGCAACTGCTTTCTTTTTCCAAACTTTTTTTTTTCTCCACTGATCCCTCTTGTTCTGTAACTTTATTATCATTCTCTGCTGTTCTGTTGTCTGTTTTTCTCCCTCTCTACCTTCACTCTCTCTCTATCTCTCTCTCTCTTTTTGCATGTTTGGTTCTCTGAGCTCCCTCCCCCGATTCTTTATTCCATTATAAATCAATGCTGTCCAAGTTCTCAGTTGGCCCAGCCAGGATCTTGTCTCAGTTAACACGGGCTCAGGCCTGACCATCCCCTGGATAATTCATTTGGGACGGGTAGAAGAATTGAATGTGCCCCAGTGGTGGGTTGCAGCTCCCCCCCTCTGCATTATAGTCTGTTTTTCCAATGTTCTTCTTCACTTCACACGCAGCGTTGTTCCCCAGTGAATAGCTTGGACCACTGACAGTTGTTTGTGTTTCTGCTGTGTGCGCATGTGTGCATGTGCATTTACGCAAGTGTATCAAAAATAGATTAAAACCGAAGGAGTGGCTGCAAAGAGCAATGTAAAGCCCCTGGTAAGATCTGAACTCCCTTTTTGCTAAAACAGTGAGGCGAATTTACAGACCTCATATGCATGTCTGTAGCACTACACTTGTGATTAGCCTCATTAACTCAACAAAAGCAAAACAATAATACAAACAAAAAAAAAACAAAACAAAACAATGTTGACTGAGGAAGAGCATACTGGCTTAAATGCATTGCGTATCTGCATGGATATAGCCATTTTGTCCACCTGTGCTCTCTATATGGCACTTTAGTGAAGCTTTAATAAATGTGCATTTGTAAAAACAACATGTGCTTCCAACCTTGTTATTTTGAGTATGCTCTGAGCTGCCGTGGAAGCTTTGGAGGTTGTTTTTTTTTTTGTTTGTTTTTTTTTACCTACTGTTTCTTGTGGGTTTCTGCTTTCATTCTCAACACCTACTCATAACACTGACCTTTTCCCAATACATGCTTAGTAGTACAAGCTTAGAAGTATTAAGAAGTTAAATTCATTCATTCATCTGCAACCCAGAAAAATGTATTGATGTTGCAAACAGCTAAACATTTTTTATGAGGCTTAACCTTTATTTGTCTGCAACCGAGAAAGCTGTTCTTCACCACCTTTTATTATTATTATTATTTTCAGCTAAGATACGCTGTTTGATGAATTTTTAAATATCTTGAATATGTAAATCTTATCCAATCCTTAATAACCTGAAGTGAAAGGAATATCCAAAGTGAAGTTCTTTGCTTTACACATTATTTTGTTTGTTTGGGCTGAAATGGTCCCAAGTGAAGCCACAGATTCAAAGAGGAAAAACTGAGCAAGGTTTCTCAGATGATGTTTTTTTCACTCAAAAGCATGATAATCATGTTTGATGGTGTGTGCTTGTGAGTGTGTGTGTGTGTGTTTGTGTGTGCCTGTGTGCCTGTGCGTGTGGGTGTGTGTGTCTAGGTCTCTACTACCCTCATTAAGTTAACTACGGCTGACTTGCCAGGACTTGTCATGAAATCTCTGTTTGGCTTGTGGTTCCAGACTCTATGTGTGTGTGTGTGTGTCTGTGTGTGACTGAGTGTGTAAGAAGAAGGAGGGGTGGCTTTAGTGTGTATGTGCTGTTATTTTAATCCAGTGTCAAAGAGAGAGACAGGAGAGTCAGGGGCCCAAAACAGTTCAGTCACATGTGTTCTCTCTCCCTGCGTGTAACCAGTGTTTGTCTCCTCTTGAATGAGCACCGAGTTAGGGAGGAATCATGTGGAAACAATACTTTCATTAATAAAATAGGGGAGGAAAAAAAGGGAACATTGCAGCTGTTTGTGTGCCTCTGTGAGTTGTGAGTTGAGATTTGTGCCAAAACAGCAGATCGTCAGCATCACTACCACCAGCTCAGTGCTTAGCAGATTCGGGGTGTGCTCTCCTCCCCATAGATAATGACTCACATTAATAAAACTGCTGTGTCGCTCTGCAGCCAAACACCACTGCAAATGCATGAGCAAAAGTCTACCGCTACACGTCGCATGATGTCTGCTCATATGACCGAGACAGGATGCTTTATGAAGTGCTGAGGGGTAATACAATATATTAGGTACCTCTGTGTCTGTGTAATGTGATGTATGGCTGTGTAATGACTTTTTCAATGTTTTCATGTGATTGGTCTAAGGCAGTTGGACCACTGACAATAACACATATTTGCACCCAGATTAGGCCTCTGATCCTTCGACAAACATTGCGGGCATAGCTTTGTATCAGTCCCTTTGCAGTAATGTTTGAAAGCTGCATTATGTTGTCACAAATATGGCTGATTTACAGTGCTGCTGATAACACACTGTAGTCATGCTTCAAACAAAACAAGCCTGGTGAACTCTAGATGCTGACAAATGACAAGTTCTGTCTCAAGCAGCAATGACTAGTGTAAAATCTTCTGTAGGGACTTTCCCCAGGCTAGGTCTGTCTATCTAAGTGTGGTAGGATACTTAGGCTTTGTCCAGGACATTAGACATAGCTGACAGATATATAAGAGATGGAACAGGATGGGTCAACATGGTCAAAACAGAAAAATAAAACAGTAAGAATGAAAGATGTTGAGCTATGTTTTGTTGAAATGTCTTGGAATGACAACCTAGAAAAAGTTGCATCTGACAGGGCATACCTCAGGTGAAAGTTTCAATTCACGGGTGAGTTGTCTTGTTTTTTCTACACAAGATTAACTCAACCACCAGGTGGTAGAAAACCCCCCAAAGAGCTTGTAAAATCACCACCTTTCACCAGCGTACTTAAATCAGAGGAAAGAAAATTACACTGTACACAATAAGTCTTTTTTTATCCTTCATTTTTTTCCCATTTTGGCCTGCCGTTAGATATGACATTAATGTTTAACATATAAAAGCTTAATTTCACATGCAAAAAAAACCCAAAACAAATCATGAACAGTGGGAATTTTCTGAAAGGTAAGCATGGATTGCATTGATTGTGTTTTTGCTACAGATCTTTGAACAGGCCTCTCTGAGAAACACATGTCCTGTGTCCTGCTTGAGAGGTCCCGTCTCAGCTTGTTTTGGGTGACCCTGGAGGCTCCAGACCACATTTCCCTTTCAAGCTCCACAGCATGTTCAGGAGTTGGTCCGTCTGTTGATCGCCGCGAGGCTCCTGAGAATAAGTAGCTCTCCCCCTTCAGGGACCCGCGATGCACTGTGCTGTCACACTCAGTGACATTTTTTAAATGTCACATATCCATGAGGCACAGGATGTGACTTGTCAATGTGGTGAGTGCAGGCAGATGCATGTTGTTGTGCTGCACCAGACCACTCTGCACTTCACACTGTTGGCCCATTACGCCTTAGAATCAGAATCAGCTTTATTGGCCAAGTGTGCTTATGCATACAAGGAATTTAACTTCCGGTTTACAGTGGCCTCTTGTACCTACACGAATCATTCAAAAACAAAAGTGAGATGCATTAAAAAAACAAAGAATTAAACAGGAATAATAAATAGAATACTAGAGGTAAGTATGTTTGTACAACAAGGTCACAACTATACACAGTTTTGCTGTGGCTAAATAAGTTATACCCACTATACAGCAGCTGCACATGCATTTACTGTATATTTATATTGCTCATCTGATTTAACCAGAGGTAGCACACATCAGAGATACAGTATGCAAGTGAGAGAAGGACAGTCTGTCTCATGGAACTGGGCTGCAAGTTTATCTTCTCACACAGGTGTACATTATGCTCTACATCTGAAGTATCTCAGGTGTTAAGACAGTGGAGTGGGGGTTATACACACTGTGTGTGTCCCTGGACTGGGACACAGGGCTATCAATAATAATAATATGTAAGGAAGTGGGGGCTATTTACAAAGTGTCATATTTACATAATAAGTGTCCATTATTGCACCATGCTGTTAAGTGTTCATGGGAGAACACCGAGTTGTTGCTTCTTGGACACTTTGTTGGGTATCTTGAAAGAGCATTAAAGTTTGTAGATACAGGACTGAAGCGCTCCTCATGTCAGCTTTCCAGAGTTACATCATTGTGACTCTGACTTGTGACTATCATTTGACAGACAGATTTCAAAACAGAATAATGATGGGATACCTGCAGGAAAATTCTTTACTGTCAGACAGTGATTTTATTTTTGACAGCATTGTCAAAGTCTACTGTACCAATTTAAACTCTTGAATCTCAGCCTTGGCTGCAGAACAACCTGTGTTTTCATTCATTTCCATCTGTCATCAGGCAGCCTTCCGTGTGGGCAAGCCAGTGGTGGAACGAGTACTACAAATTGCTACACAAGTAGAAGTATAGTTACTGTGCTGATGTTTTACTTAAGTAGAAGTACTCCTGTAAAAGTCTACTTATGTAAAAGTAAAAAGTACTTCATTTAAAATGTACTCTGAGTAAAAGACACTGAGTTATTTTTTCAGAACAGTACCTGTGTTAGGTGTGATCTTTTCCATTTAGTTAGGAAAGGAGGGGAGAACACACTTCAAACAATATTCTTTTAAAGGTGCATTATGCAAAATTGCTGAGGGTTGATTGAAGTGAGGACCCTGTAGACTCAACTGACTAGTGTGGAATAAGCATGTAATCAATGAGTCTACATGGTTCTCATCTTCAGGCCAGCTCACTATTATTTTTCTCCTTTTTTCTGCTCTTATTCCACAGTTTTGCCAGCTGAGTCTAAAAGATCCTCACTGTGTTATACTGTGAAAGGTTCCACAATCTGTCACTGATGATTTGTTCTCTGTAATGAGTGCGATTTAAAAAAGTAGTGAAGTACAGTACTCAAGCAAAAATGCACTTATTTAAAAGTAAAATGGCTGTCTCAAAAAAGTACAAGTACACAAACAAGCTACTCAGTCACAGTAACATGGGTAAATGTAATTAGCTAGTTCTACCTCTGGTGCTTATCGTAGTGGGCAAAGTGAATGTCAGGACACACTCACACCAACGTGGATTTGCGCACAAGCAATTATGATATGTGATTATACAAGTAAGGTTTTGCCAGCAGGTGAGGACAAGCAGAGGAACATTCCTGCACAGAGACCAGAACAGTCCTGCGTGTCTTGTTGTTGGAAAGGTCAGTGTGTGTGAACATTTGTCTGAAGGTCAGAGAACTGTCAGACTTCCCATTACAGTACGTCATAACTCATAAGTACATGTAAGTCCCCCCCCCTTCTCTCTCGGACACAAACACACACACACACAAACTCCTCTCAAGCGATAGGTCTTTTCACAATAGGACAGTGTTGTAGTGTTAATTCTAAAAACCTGCAACTATATTATAGGTTTAAAGGATGCAGTAATTTATGATTTGACCAGATCTTCTGCAGATCTCCGCACACATTTCCAACTTCATCTCTTGACACTGGCAGCTTTCTGAATTGTAGCCCATCAATCACCCTGTGCCAAGAGGTGATTTAGTGGTTAAAACCATGTCTTTGGAGCCTCACATGCCCCTGCTTGCTCAGGATTTAGTGACAACAGAACTTTGACCTGATTCTCCCCCGACCCACGACTTTAAACTGTTCCCTAAATTAATGCTGTCTGGAAAAATACAAAACAAAAGAAAAACAAAACAAAACAGAGACTTATGAGAGCACAGCTGTCCACTAATCAAAACGGCTTGATCTTGTCTCAGCAGTTTGGAGAATCAGGTTTGTCATCCCTTTTGTTATTGTGTGTTTGGGATGTGGAGCTGTTGTGGAGCCACTCCCCTGCTGTGGTCAGAAAGGGGTAATGACTCTGACGTGTGAGTGTGCCAGTCAGCTTTCTGCTGAACCGGTCACAACCGCTGCCTCTCACCCTGAGTCAGAGAGAGAGAAAGAGAATGAGAGAGAGTGAGACGTGCTACCAGGCCACGTAGAGGAGAGGGCATCAGGTTGCTAATTGTCAATTTGTTTATAACAATCATAAAAACAAGTGTCATAAAAACCCACGTGTTTCTGCTTTTCACCCAGGCTTCAAATATTTACGGTGCTACACAGAACACTCGTCTTTGATGGGGTTATATAATGAGAGAAACAGAAATAAGATATAGAAAGAAACTGGCAGGATTACAAATCCATTTCCTATAAATCACACTTCTGCACCTCTCATGTAAAGTGCAACCAAACATGAATGAGTTTCATTTTCAGCGTCTTCAAAATCACATGCCAGACAAACTCTGACCTACTGTGGTTTTCAGTGGAAATTTCCCATTTTTGCAGGTAAAAGCACTGCACCTACCTTCATTTGGCACAAAGGGATTTTTGGCTGTTGTAAAGGTACAAACATCACATTACATTAAATATCAAGTCTTTATAACTGAAGAGCAATTGGTCTTTAATATTCTATGTATCACACCAGTCTGCCTTTGTAAATGATTTATCAGTCAGCAACTATACTGACATAACGCCACTCACCCACAGACACTTACAAAAGAGTCAAGATATGAATATTCTGTTAGTGCATGTAGTCAGATGAAGTGTATGTGTGTTTTTATGTTACACTGTGTCATCATGTGGGTGAGAAGACAGTAAATAGGATTTTGTTATTGTTGCAGCGGTTACACCTTATGTGGAGGATTTCCTGAAGTTTACATATTTTCAGATAGGATTTTCAGAGCTTATTCATCACGCTTACAAAAATATCAATCTATTTCAGTGTTGATAAATAATACTAATCAAATTAAACTTTTAGACCAGACTACATGAATCATGATTTAGACCTTATTATATTTGACAGCTTCTCGTGCTTGTTTCAAGGGCTAGGTTTTTTCTGGCCTTCTGCAGAACTTGCCAGCACTTCTGAGCTTGTTACTAGGAAATGAAAGTAGACATATCAAAGATGCTTTTTGTAAATGCCTCCTCACTGATGTGGCATGAACAAGACGATTAGAAAAAAAACTCTCAATGGGCTCCATTTAGGCTGTTTAGTATCCTATTAACACCCATGGCTGGTTGAATTCAACACCTCCCAGGAGTTAACACACCCTCCGACTGATTTCTGTCTTTAATCATGAGCAATTTGAAATCTGCATGTAGGTCTAATAAAAATAAACTTGACTTTACTTGACTTGGCACAATGGGTTCACACTCACATTCGCGACTAAAAATAGCAAGCAGGAGCCATGTACAAAGCTTCTTTTGAACTCGAAGTTCACTGTCAGACTATTCAACCACAGGCATCAAACACGGGAGAGGCAAAAAAAAAAAAAAAAAAAAAAAAAAAAAAAAAAAAAAAAGCAGGGCAGTGGAAATACCTTGGAGGTTTCAGTTTGTGTCAGTGGCTCACAAACTTCTACACACACACACACACACAAGAAAAAAGAGAGAGATGTGTTTAATGATGGACAAGCGATGCTCTATTAAGGTGATGAATGAGTCTCCTATGAAGTGTGTTTTCATCAGCGTTCGTGTGACTGTATAATAATAAATAAACTCCTCATCCTCGTCTCACTGAGCAGCCTGGAGCCTTATTTTTCAGCCGTCCCGGGTCATTGATTAAAGTCAGCTTCATGGCCTGTGCAAAAACTTTAACTACAGCCATAGCCTGTAGTCTACTGCCCTCTTGTGAAGGACAGACATAAAGGTAGTGTTTGGAGACTTATTGCTGAGGTACTCTGGAAGAGTTATGCTGACCCGGTTTAGTTTTAAAAATTAATTACAATAAAAACTAATGAAGGATTATGGTGTAGTTGACCAAGGACAGTCAAGGGAAGAGATACTAAGCTCCCACAATTCCCTCCTCATACAACAACACAAAACTTCACATATATGTTTACTGTTATGTTTCAAGGCTATACCAAATATGTCATGTCACATGAATACTGGAGACACAATTTCTTCCACTTCCTATGATGTTGACACCAGCAAGCAGAGGAACATCCCAATCTTTTGGCCTCAACACAACAGGCCATTCTTTGTTTGAATGTCAACATTTAATAAAAGTCAGCAGACTGAGTTGCATGAAAAAAGATAATTTAGTTTGTGTTAAAATTAGATATTATAGCCTAGTCCGGCGCTGACAAAAGGGAATCACAGGTGAGATTAAAACGTAAAGATAATGACTCATACATTGTATTGTATCATAACAATTTATGTTAAGTTATATTGTAATAAATCTCTCCCAGTGAGTGTAGCATACTACTTCAAGGACAACTGGCTGCTCCATAGAAGCGTTGGGACGTATGTAGTTCCGGTCCTCAGCTCTGATTGGCTGAGCCATATTCGAAACCGTTAAAACACAAATCTCAACGTTCCAATGTACACCTGTGGCCACATTAACGGTTATCATGTTAATGCGCCAAACTCCCGACATAAACAAGCAAACAGGTTGTTTTAGAAGTATATTGCCAGGCGGAAAATTGCTTTTTAATGGATTACACACTATTACAATGGCGTAGTTTATTGCTGTTTTAACGACTGCAAGCTGGTAACAGCTGTCAGACACAACGGGAAAGGGCCTATTTTTTTTTTTTTTAACTACATGTGAATAAAAGGAACTAGCTAGCAGAGAGGAGAGACAGGGGCTCCTCTCTTCTCACAGCCTCTCTGCGGCTGTTGCTGGGAGCTCCGTCCAATCAAAGGCGCAGCGCTCCTCTCCAAGTAGTTTGGGGGCTGGAAAAAAAGCATGACATCATGCGTAGCTCCGACCCCATCTAGCCAAAACAAAAGAGTGAAATATCTTGTTTGAGTGCTACAGCAAATACGAGTCGACGACCGAACCACGTAGTAGTTCCCGTCCCATTTGTATAGCCTGTGCCATACGTCGGGACTGGCCCTGGTGCCGCGGTGAGGAGCGGAGTCTGGGAGGGGCGTCCGGGGAATGGCGGATGTTGAGGCCGTGTCTGTGGAGAGGCAGAGAGATGGGGGCTTAGCAGAGTAACACCCCACTCCTGTATTTTTTTTTTGTTTTTATTTCTTTTTAGTTAGCGTTACGTGTCTGTGTCCAGCTCACCGCCATGGATCCAGAGAAAACGTTGACTTTCTGCCTCGGGGTGAAGGCTGCGGAGGTAATGTTACTGCAATATGAATGCAAAGCTGTTCCTTCATGAGCGCTGCTGTCAACAGCTGGGCTTTAGTTATATTTCTGCAGGGGCAACATGCTGTACGGCGCCTCTTGTTGACAAACATCACACTAATTGCGAGGTTTTGCTGCCCTTTTGGTGCTGAACTTGCTCTGTAGCCATCTGATGTATTTAAAATGAAGGACTCATAATAATAATAATAATAATTATGATTATTGTTGTTGTTTTGTTTTTAGTCGTTGTACGTTGGCCATCGTGAATTTTGGGCAGCACATGCTTTAATCCATTATGAAAGTAAGTTTGCGCTGATTTCTGTTTAACTACTAATAAAGGCATATTACAGTGATGACCTAAAGGTGTAAGGTCGCTTTAAACTCACCATTGAGTACTACAGACACTCTGAATCTTTCTAAGAGCATCACAGGGATGTTTTTTCTAGAGTAGTATGGGACTTGTTGACAGAGTTGCTGAAATTACTCTTCCATTTGAAGTAGATTCTGTCTGAGCTCTGCTTCTTGCAGAGGAATTGCTGTAATGCACCAAGGGATTAACCCTAATTTAGACAGCCATAATTAAAAGAGCTTTTACTGCCAGGCAGTGGTGATAAAGTTAATTTACAGTTGCTTGACCAGCAGAGGAACACTATACTGCTGATTGGGATGGTTGTAGGTCGTCCCTGCAGTACAGCATAGTACTGTGACAGTCATTTCAAGTTGGTTGAAAGTAGGCCAGCTGTGCTATTTGGCCTTATACAGTTGTAGACCTAATTGCTATACCATGAAAACTATAGACTAATGGTGATCTAGAAGTGTGTTTTTTATGCTGAGTATAGTTGAATTCCACTTCAACACTGAAAATCAGATGCATAATAAAAGGACGTCTGTGTATAGCCAGTCAACATAACATGCAAAGCTACATTCACCACACATTCTCCAATACCAATGGTTGATATGCCATATAGAGAGAGAAGAAGGTGTTTTCTTTCTCTACTTCAACCACACAGTGACCTTACATTGTCCCGACTTTGCTTCAGGGTATATTAAGTGAGTAACTTTTTTTTCTGTTGTTAATCAATGTTCATGGCAATTTTTAATATGTTGACATGTCCATCGTGGTCAGAATCTAAGCCATATATCAGATAATGCCTTTTTCCAGTTGTCTGTGCAAATCCTGGCTTACTGTCGCCAACTAGCGGCTGAAAAACCTTGGAGTGGATTGTGTTATTTTGATGCTCTACAGAACTGTGAATGTTATCATACATACAACCTTTCCCCATTGCCCACCAAGTTAAAACTTAGGGTATCATGACCTTTTAGAAGCCTTTCATGGTGACTTGGTGTAAGCTTGGATTACACAAGATGTGAAAAAGATTACTCCCTTTGCCTTTCCACCAATGACATTACCTCCTCATAGACAAACATTGCACTTCCATGCTCTCACACACATAAATATACACTCAGTGGCCACTTAATTAGGTACACCTGTACGATTTAATGCAGTTTAATGCAACAGCTCTGCCATAAATTCTACCTTTTAAGAAAGTTTATAATGCTCAATTTGTGTTGACATTGTGGAGAACGCGTAAATTTAATTATATGTTTATTATTGAGGTTGCAGTTTGCAGAGGTCTTGTACTGGGCTACATTATATTGAGGGGTGTTTTTAATTTTTTGTCCTCCCTATATACATGAGGGGGACAGAATAGTAGAAACACCTCTCAATAAAATGCAGTCAGAACAGTAGCACTACTAACAATGAGTTCAAACATCTCAAACAGTTAACACCTCTGTAACAGAGGTCTGTGTGTTTGTGTGTATATAGATACATAGATAGATACATAGATAGATATACACATACATATGTGTGTGTGTGTGTGTGTGTGTGTGTGTGTGTAGAGAAGCAGCTTCCACATGTTTCAGCTGCAGGAGGTGAATCAGTGTGTTTGTTAGGGTACAGGCTTTTGGTTGGGCCTCCTGTGTATAAGTCATTTGTGGTTTGTCAGTGGTCTCTGGGGAATCCTGAATGATCTCCTCATACCCATTTACATGCACTTGGCGCTGTGTGGTGAGCTTACCACAGGAACTGAACTCTACAGCAGTCATGTTTGAGATTTCCCCCTCTTGATTCTGGCTTTTACAACAAGCCTTCTCATGCAAATGGATTACCTCAAGTTATATTATGTAATGGCACATTACACACCTGTTGAATTTTATTGTTGCACAATATTCACAGAATGCTATTCTCGGTAGAAACAGATGCACAGCTAACAAATCCTTATTTAGCTTTAACCAGTAGTAATCAGATTAAAAAGTCACTAAAGCCAATAAAAGATCGTTTTGATTCCTGAAGCAATCAGTTGGTAGTTAAGAGGCATGTCTTTGATGGAACAGGACTCCATGCAGTGCCTGCATAGCTCATGTTCGCCAGGCCACACAATGCTTGCTGCCACAAGATCAATTTTTGGCAGAAAACTGAGGTGCCTGTCCCGTGCCCTGTGTGCTGCAGTGCCCCGCTTTATTTGGGAGTCCTTATCTCCTTGGTTGGAGATTGCTTTTCAGCTTTAATATGATGTAATTTTGTGTCATGCAATAATAATTAACGTATGGATGCACTCGAAAAATGCTAAATATGAGGGTGTGTAAGTGAACTAAAAACCACTGTTGTTACAGCTACTGCAGTCGGTTTTTGAAATCTATCTTAGGTGTAGCTCATATTTCATAATGACTTCATTTGTGTGTGAAGAGGCAGTTCCTGTTATGATTATAAAATTGTGTGATTGCATGTGCATGTGTGTACACACTATAGTCTTGGGGCGATGTGGTTCCCCTTGTTGACTACACAGACAACAGCCAGAGTTAACAAAAGAGCTCTCACCGTGCTCATTTGCATGGCTGCGGGCCCACTGTAAAATAAGGCAGTAAGCCAAGAGAGCTTCATGCATGCATTGTCTTTCACCGTGGCCCCTGCTCCAGCAGCACAGAGGTAGGCATTTTCTTTTTACTCGCAGAGGGGCTGCATGACATTTGCACAGGCGTGACTGACACACTGAGTTTGAGGTGAAATCAGCACAACAGGGGAATTGTATTTCGGGGAGCGTTTATGCAACACTGATTTTTCACTGGCTGAGCAGGGGAATTAATGACACTTGGTGCTTGATTTGATGTGACTGCTCAAATTGAGCAAATTCGAGAAATGTAGATTTTGTATGAGTGTGGTTGTATATGTGTGTGTTAAAGACAAGAAGGAGAGGGAGCGCAAAAGGTTTTGGAGGTGTTTTTGGAGTGTCTGGGGTTTCGGTGCTGTCTGTCTGCTATTCTCTAAAGACCCACAGGGAACAGGTTTTGTTAAAAAGTCATTGTCCTTTCAGTCTCCTTGAAGAGCAGCTCCTGTCTGCAGACTGGAGAATGGGCCTATAATGACCTTTTAGCAAGCCAGATTACAACTATGACGACAGCATGCAGATGAGAATAGGAGACCACAAAAACATGCTTTAGAAATATGTGAAGCCTGTCAATAAATATCTTAAAAAACAATGTCAGTCTAATTCAGTTAGGATCAAATATTACAATTTTTACAGAAATGCCAGCTAGGGATGTCATGATACCAGAACTTTGGTAGTCAATGCCAGTGATTCTCAGAACCCCAGAGAAAAATATATCCCATATACTTAAGTATAAATTTGTGTAATGTAGTAGTTACAGACAATGAATATGGTTGGCTAGGTTGGATGTGTTTCCCCCCCTTCGTGTGCAAAATGCTAAATCACAGGTTTTTGTTTGTCTGTGATGCCTTTTCTAGCTGCCTCAAAGGCAAAATGCTTCCATACGTGGCTTTTGTAATTTACTCTTTCTTTTTTGTTAGTTTGTGGAACAGGAGGAACAGGAGGAGTACCACTCAATGTCTTTTTTGTTTTTCTGTGTGTGTGCTTGGCTCTCATGTGCTCCTGTGTTGGTAGCAGATGCGCTGTTACTCGTTACCAATGTGTCACCAGTCGGTACTACCGATACTGCATAAATCCTGTTAGGTTTCCTGAAATATATTGGTGTCGGTGGTATCGGCTCTTGTGACATCCCTAACATCAGCCATTATGGGTGAGAAGATATCGGTATCTGCCTCAAAAGACAGTATTGGTGCCTCCCTAATTTGTGGTGTTGGTCTCATGACTCTCTGCACTAAACTGTTCCAGTTTAACCATTTCTTCTATCTGTCTCTCACTGTTTCTGGTATGGGCCAGGACATTTTATCTCTACAAATGTCAGCTATAGTAACTGTTTCTTTTGTTTTTTTCTACCAGATGACCATGTCCCTGCAGGGGTTGGACGTGACTGAGGCTTCTACGGTAGGGAGCTCAGCCACAACTAAACATCTTATAAAAATGACAATGTAAAGTGTTGACTAAGAATTAGAAAGCCTTAAAGCTAAACCACATTAGTTTCTGTGGTAAACATGATCATGTGTGAACAAAACTCACTTATGTGTTGTAAATTAGTAATGTGCATGATAGATTAAGCAGCCCCTGCATCTTATTATTATGGTTTATGGTTTTGCTTAAATCCTCAAACTCATCTGGATTCTTGGACCCAGATCTTTGCTGTTTGTTTTTTTTAATATATCAAACAAAATTAATAGTTGAAACAAGTCCAAATTTTCACTGGCTTCAATTGCTTGCAGTGACGTGCTTAATGATTAAGATGCAACTAAAATTAATAGAGGTGCTCTCATTTCTCGTTGTAGGTGACAGTCTCTCAGAAGGACACTGACATGGTCACAGTTAATAAGGTGTGAGGTTTTTGTCATTTCGCTGTAAGGTAAAGCTGTCATAAAACATGGTTTCAACTGTCAAAAGGAAAAACAAAACAAGGTGACAGCAGCCTCCTTTAATAAATGGCAAGTCACAACATTGACTGTAGGTTTGCAATGCAATTCATTCATTGCATCAATGCTTCCATTATAAATTCTGATTTCAGCATCAATCTGTGAAAATAAATAAATAGAAAAGAATTTACTCATTCACAATGTATCTGGATTTTGGGCTTCTTTGTAAGATGTTTTTTGTTTGAACAAGTAATATTGATGGATATAAAATCTTGGCTAAAATCTAATTGAATTGTTCCACAAAAAATAACGAAATTATTCTTAATTATTATACTATACTATTATTATATTGTTCTTAATCATGAACTGAATTTATTTAAGGCCAAGGTCCATATTCCTTTACTGTGATTACATTGTAATGTGGTGTTTTGTCCACTAGGTGGTGAAGTACCATTCGGACTCTGGCAGCCAGCCTATAGTCAGTCCCAAGTACTGTCCTGGAGTAAATAACAACCCAGGTTACCTGTGTGAAACTGGCCACTGCTGCGGAGAGACAGGCTGCTGCACCTACTACTATGAACTCTGGTGTGAGTCAACTGACTGGCTTCCTGTCCGATGTAGACAGGGCCCAGATGGTGTCTGCAGGTCCTTAAAAAGTCTTAAAATGTCTTACATTCAATATTGTAAATAGTAGGCCATTAAAATTAATTACATTTTGATTCATGATGTCTTAATTCCAACAGATTTTATCTAATTTCAATTATCCATTGATTTTGTGTGGTCAGCATTAGTCAAGTTCTTCTGTATCAGAGTCAATATTTCTGCTGATTTACAAAATATGCTTTCTTGATTAACCAACCTCAAGCCTAGCTGTAGAGGGTAAGCTAAGAAAATTCTTACCTGTCCCAAGATCTGCGGAAAAATATTAATGGTTAGATTTATTACCACAGCACTAGTTAATAACAGACCATATTTTATACGTATGTGAATAAGAAAAAGATTATCTCAAAATCAGTCTTACAATTTGTTTTAAAATGGTTTTAAAAAAGTTTAACTCTTTGATACCTGTACACATGCTGCGTTTATAATCTAGTCATGCTAGTGAGCATTAAATAACAGAGGACTGCACTACGAAACGAGATAAATCGGTTAGCAAGATATGTTGAGTCTAAAGCCAGAGTTTGCCGTGTCACAAAGGTGGCCCTCTTTTGACCCGGCTTCGTCACCGTGGTAACATATGCTGTAAACATAACATGCTTCGGACCAGGTTATGTGCAGAGTTTTCGCTTAATATCACCTTTTTTCCTGTTTGCCTCAGGTAATAAAAGGTAATTAAATTAAATTTTACACTGAACATCATCCACAGAAATCCACAAAATACAAGAATATTAAGCCATAGCAACTACATGCCACTTTGAGTGATATTTTTATGCTTGCTCCTTATTTGCTGCCAAGTTTGTTTGACACTGCTGGTACCACTTCTAATAAAACACCGAATAAAAATGAAAGCCTATCACACATAGGCCAATATTATATACATTTAGCTACATTTATTTCACTTGATACTGATAAAAACTACAGTGATTTACATATATCCTTTGTTATAGGATAGTGTGAGTCCTGAATACAATTCTTGAGTTTGCTTAATGTTTAATTAATAGAAATAAACTGGAAGATAATTTTCTCTGGCCTTAGTTGCAGCCACAGTAATATTTTCTTTGTATTCCTTATTGCGCTCCATAATGACAATTTGTTCCTCTTGAGTGAAGTAGGTGGCACGCGATCTGTCCATTTTGTGCAAAAGAAGAGTCACATGATGCACCAAATGCCCCTTTTAATGTGAATGCACACAGAGCTCAGAGAAGAGAGCTGGGCTTCACAAAGCCAGTTGTTAACCACCGCTGTGATGCCAGTTATCTCTACTTGGGGCTTTAGGTTTTGTCAAGCCAGCTCACACAAAGAAGGCCTGACTCTGTTGAACTCGCTTTGTAGTACAGCCCTGAGGTGTGGACATACTTATAGTCAGATCACTCTGCTATCAGTTACTGAAAATTAGCCGTGGAAGTGGCTGGGTTTGCTTTGTGATCTGAATTCTTTGTAGTATGGAGAAAATCCAGCTACAATGTGCACTCAGGTTTTGTAAAGATATTGAGAATCAGACCAGAAAACAGGAGACACCAAACAATCATTTTAGTTTCTATATGGGCAGTGCAGTGTGGATATACAATAACATAAAAGCTGATATTTAAAATCACATCTCAGAGGTCACTTTGCAGTGGCAAGTGTAACTTTAGCCAGACCCTCTCTTGGTTGGATCACATAGTTTGACTAAAGTTTGGGCCACAGTACAGGCCATTCATGAAGAAATTTAGAGGTTTAGTAAGAATTTGTATTCATGGCACAACTTGCAGGCTCACTCCTGTAATTGTGACAATAATGCAGGGGGAGTTAGAAAGCAGTTCAAGACCAAAACAAGTATGAAAGACATGACAGTAGCACTTCCTCTATTCACCTGTTTGTTCCTCATTATTATGTTGTGCTGTTCCGCTTCAGAGGAAGCATTTTAAATGAACGGAAAACAGATCATGCGTCTTACCATCGAAAAGACTGTTTTCCTCTTTGAAATTGTAACAGCTGTCAGAGATTCTCAGATATGCAGCTCAGATACAGAACATGAGCACCTTTTGTTGCTTTATCATGCTGAAAGCTGGGTTCATGTTGGGTTCATTGTCTATTTTCTGCAGGGTTCTGGCTTCTGTGGACAGTGCTGATCCTCTTCAGCTGTTTCTGTGCCTACCGCCACCGCCGGGCCAAGCTGCGGATCCAACAGCAGCAGAGGCAGAGGGAGATCAATCTGATCGCTTACAATGGAGCCTGTAATTACCCTGCCTCAATGCTGGACCTCAGTATGTTCATCACAATCAGTTACTCTAAAACTCCCTTTCATTTATGATACTGAGTGACATTTTTTTTTTTGGTTTGAGTATCAGTTTCAGTTCAGCTTCAGTTGGCTTTACTGGTCTGACAGGAAGTTATGTGTTTTCAAAGCTTTTAATGCGTACTCAAAGTAAAGACATTGTGATATTTCAGTATAGTCACTGAGAACATAGGTACATGCAGTAGTTTACAAACATGACATAACATAAACAGTAAGAGCAAACACTCAACATAGCAAAGCAAACCATTGTGTTGCACACTACAGTGTAATATCTATTTTTCGTAGTCATCTGCATATACAAATTGGACAGTTCTGGAGAGAGAGCAAATCTGGTATCATTGGTCCTGGTAAAGTCTGGTCTGAAATTGTCCTCTGGGATAGTTAAGTATAGCCTCAAAATGAAAAGAAAATACTTCTGTCTCCTCAGCTCAGGTAAGCACATACAGATTTTTGTATATCTGCACTTTTTATTTTCATGTTCATTTCCGTTGAAACATTTTCCCTAAATTCCATGCTAACTGGCATTTAAGAGGAATTTAAAAGTCTTAGATTTAACTTGATGAAATTTACATGCTGAACTTGTTTTTGTCAAACAGTTGAGTGCAAAATATAACATTAAACAGAATAGAATAGAAGAGAGGAGAATATAATAGAACTTTGCTGTCCACACAAGGTGACTTTGGCTTCTCTTGGCAATATTGTACAACACTGATATAACATTAAAAGACGTAACAGACACACAACACATAAAAAGGATACAGCATCATTTCTTGACTGTATGTGGTGCATCAAGAATACTGAGTGGTTTCAGAGCCAAGTTTGAATTAAGTCAGTTTTTATTTAGACTCCATGTCTGAATTGGCATTTCTTTTTTCATAGGTTTCCTGGCTTCCTTCAAGCTGCCATCCTATGAGGAGGTGGCAGCCCAGCCCAGCACCCCTCCTCCGCCTTACAGCTCTGTCTTTGCCCTGCAGGGAGGTGCCATGGGCGGTCCTAGCTCCTCCTACCCCCATCACCACCATCATCATCCCTGTCCTCCCTATCTGGGCCCTGGCCCCGGTCCCAGCTGCCTGACGTCCTCCCAGAGCTCCGACAACTACACCAGCTGCTCCTGCGAGTCATGCTCCCTCACCTCCCCTTCCAGCACCTCCTTCTCTGTCCAAGTGACGGACGAGACGTACGACAGCAGCCGTGTCTCCACGCCCAGTGAAGCAGTGGGTGACCGGGCTGTCTTGCCGAGGTTTGGGCCTTCTTTGGATGGAGCCACCTTCACACCAACTCCCTCCCCGCCTCTTCCAGTGCACGTTCCGCCAGATCTTATACCTGCCCCCGCTCCAGATATCATACCTGTACCAAGACATTTTTCTAACAGCAGTGAAAGTGTCTCACCTCCGCCTCCATCCCTTTCTCTTCCTTTACACTCCCTTAACCCCTCTCGTCCTGCACATGCTCCTCGCCTGCCACTCTCTCCCCTTGTTCTCTCACCTTCCCCCCCTTCTGCTAAAGTCCGCCCTCTCATTCTGTCAGACCCGCTGGGAGTCACATCTGCTCAGAAAGAGGAAAAGGCTTCCCCCTGCGATCAGAGGCCATCCCTCAGGCCTGCTCAGTCCCCCCCAAAACAAGCTCTCTTCTCCTCAAATGTGGACATTTTTGAGCATCACAGCTACCAAAATGAGAAAAAACAAGAAAAGGAAGAGGAGGGGGAAGAAGAGGAAGAAGAAGATGAGGAGGACCATTTCCGCCATCGACGGCTAACAGGTGATTCAGGCATTGAGGTGTGCCGCTGCCATGTGAAGAGAGAGGAGCAAGAGGAAGAGGAACTGCAGAAGGGGCCTATGGGTAACAGAGGAAAAGAGGCGGTGGGGGATGGGGAGGGGGTGAACATGCTGCACGACAGCATGGACTGTTCCCTCCGAGCGCAGGCGGCTGTCCAGTCACAGCTCCCAGAGAGCCACGGCCACACCTCCTCATCCTCTGCCATTGTCCCAAAAGCAGGCGAGGCTATTATCACTGTGGAGTCCTCATGAGCTGACAGTCAGTGAGATGTTGTCAGACTGGTGAAGTGCTCAAAATGGCGTGGAGGTGTTTATGGTTGCTCAGTAGAACCCACTAGAGATTGACTGGCCATATCAGCTAACAGGAACCTAGTTGGCTCTGTTTATAGTTTCTAGCAAGTGGGAAAGAATGACAAATATATAGATCCTCTTTTTTTCAAATTGAGAATCACCAACTCAAAGACTTGGATTGTTAGGTTCATGCCGTTCCTGGTTTGGGTAAAGGCAGATTGTTTTTTTTTGTTTTTTTGCAAAGACCAGAGTGATAAAAAATGTTCTTTGATTGCTCTCTCTCTTTTTTTGTCTCACTCCTCTCCTTTTCTTGCTGCAGCCGCCATAAGAAGAGCAACAGCTAGTGACGTGAATTTACAAGTGCACACACATGCACACACACACGGCTGACACGCCTGTGTTTCTTTGGATTAAAATAACAGGCCCCCATACTCCACCCTCTCTCACTCTCTCTCTCTCTTCTCTCTCTCTCTCTCCCTCCCTCTCTCTCTCTCTCTCTTTCTCTCTTTCCCCCTTCACTCTCTTCCCTCCTCTCTCTCTCACTCACACATAATACACACATACACAGAACATATGGTTACCTAACCCAGCTGTGCCTGTGGCTCTGTGTGAACATCCCAATATATCTCTGTTTTTGCTCATCTCTGTTCTCTGCGTAAGTTCACATTTTTTCCCAAAATACCCGTATTGAACTTTGGGATGCCACCCCTTATATCATGTTACTGTCATTGTAGACAAATTAATAGCTGTCAAGTGACATTTTTTAATTGCTCCATTGAGGAGACTGTATTTTGTGCATTGTAAAGATATTGTTTGAATTATTGTAATTGCTCCCTTTACTGTAATGGCTCAAATGTTCTTTGAGTAAAATCACTGATCTGTTTGTTGTCAAAGGAGCAGCTCCAGAAAGTGTTTCTTGATCACATTACATTATCAGAATCTCAGTTCTCTGAATTCCAACTTTTGAAAAGAGTGGGTGTTCACAAGTATTAAGCGCATGGTTTGAGGTCACAGAAATAACATGAATTCTTTTGTAGAATTGTTTTTTTTTTTCCTTTCACCAGCCAGGTCTCCTCTGTCTGTCAGAGGCAATAATGAAAGCATCAAGAGAGAAAACAACTATGTGACTGATTTAGAGGGTGTGTTTTTTTATACCTTGTGTCTTGTTTTTCACCCTCATGGAGAGGGAATGCAAAAAAACCTGATGAAAATGGTGTTTTGGTGACAAAGCTTTATGATGGTATTATTATAATCCATTGTTGCAAACTGTTAAATGATTTTATTGTGTCATTAAAGACTGACTTTGGATTTGAAGTACTTCAACAAACTTGTAGTAGGGTTTTTGTTGCCCTTTTGCAGCATGATATAAATCTGATTCCTTCTATCACGGACTTTTGATTTTTTTATGAGGCAGGAACGTTAAGTCTAGCCCTCATCACTGATACTGAATGTAAAGGTTATGCATTGCAACAAAAAAACCTAAATTGTTTACGAAGAACTCGTACAGCATGACGCTTATCAGAAACTTGCAGAAAAGTTTCTGAAATTGCAGGAAGGCAATGCAATCTGTCAGAGCTTTGACTGAAAAAGCATACAAAGACGATATTATTTGAAATGAAGTGCCCACTGCAATGTCTGTCTGGGTCCAGTTCTGCTATTGTCCATTATTAAATGTGCAAGTGTATGAAGCGAAGGTTTAAAATCAGAGCCATGATACTGTTTCCTTCAGTCTTGTGTGATTATTATTGTGGCTCATCACAAGGTCACCACTTACAGAAGGACTATTTTTTTTTCTCTGAGATCCTGTATGTTATGGCTCACTCTGTTTTTCTACGTGGAATAATGTAACAATTGATGCATAGCTGTATCCATCACTACACCTCACTTATGGTCTCAATGTTTACTGGGATTAGAATACACACAGTATCTGCACATGACTTCTCTCAATTAACTGGCTCAAATGTACAAAATGTACTGAAAGAGTGAAAGTCTCAAATTCCAATTTTAATGTTTGTCTTGCCTTTTCTCTTGTAGTTGTCTTATAACAACTACAAGAGAGACAGTATCTGTTATTCAGTGAGCAGAGGCTTGTTTCCTTGGCTCGGTGCAAAGAATGTGAAAGCTTTCAAAGGTATTGACAAATCACCTGCTGTGTAAAGCCCTGTCCTTCCTCATTTATAGATACAGTAGATAAACACAAAGTGTTGCCTGTGTTCAGCTTTATTTGTCAAAGACAAATTATTTGTGTGTGTGTGTGTGTGTGTGTGTGTGTGTGTGTGTGTGTGTGTGTGTGTGTGTGTGTGTGTGTGTGTGTGTGTGTGTGTGTGTGTGTCTATTTGGTTGTAAATGTCACTTTGACATGTTATGACCAGATTGTGTGTCCTGAGGTCTTGGCCTGTGATTTCTTGAATACGTTTATCAGAGGTGATGTATTCTGACAGAAATTTTCCTGAACATATCAGCATAAAAGCCTTTCGGCTCCTATACTCTTACTGATTAAAGAATGGACAGAGTCATTATTTTCTCATTAATTCAAGCAGAATTATGTTATTTATTGAAGCATATTGTGCCTAGACGAAATTATTTTTTCTGTTAGGTATTCTATTGTTTGCTGCTGCTATATGTGTGTGTTTTCTGTCAGTTGTGTATAGTTGTATACCAAACGGGGAAACATTTTATAGCAGTACTTTAGCAGTCTCTTTATAAAATATACACAGTGCGTAGTACATGTGAGACTTGCAAAAATAGTAAATAGCAATATTATAGTGTTCACACTTTTCCTTATTCTAGTTGATGCTGGTTGATAGGAAATGACATGTTGTGAAAATGACTTTTACCTCTTAATATTGATCTGTTACTTGTGCTGGGCAGGTGCCCTTGATTGTAAACAACACAGGATTTTAAGCGCCTTTTAGGCTCACAGTTGCTCCTAAATGCAGATAATCTGGTTTTACCAGATTACCTACTTTTACCCCCACTCTTATTTCACCTTGCAAGGATCGGAAGCCAAACTGGTCTTAGCTCAGTGCATAGAAATAATTTAATCTCCCTTGCCTTGCCGGCAACTAGTGTATAAATGCTCATTTCCATTATAGGCCAAGGCCCGATAGAAGACTGTTACCTCGCTGAGTTATGACTGTAAAGGACTGTTTACTTCTCCTTATCAAGATAGTATTTACTCTATATTTGTACTGACTTTATTTTGTAATGCCAAGAAATTAACTGAAGAATTGAAAAAAACAAAAACAAACAAACAAAAAAAAAAAACACACAGATAGAGCCCACATTGGTTTGGTTGAACTACTTTGCAAGGGAAAAGAAAAAAATCAAACCCTGTTGCTTCAGGCAAGCGCAAGAATGTTTGTCTCCCAGGACACAAAATGTTCTTTTCCTCCTGCGCCTGCTGTTGAAAGACAGCAGAATCTATAGCAGTATCTTTATGTGGTTGTAAGTGGAGTAGTTCAGATGAATATTATTATAAAGTGTGGTGTTCTTTGAGGGTATATTGTTGTACACTTCTAATTGCAGCTCTTATCTGTGTAGTGCGCATGTGTGAGAGAGTCACTGTCAACTGTGTTGTTGTGGTGTTAAATCATTGAAGCTTATTATGAGGCCAAAGTTGATTGTTATTGGTATTTGTTAACACAATGATATTTGTCAATATTAATATCCAAACATTTTTAAGATTATGCCATAATAAATATCACACTCATTTTGTATCTTTGTGTATGGGATAGTAATTTCTGATGCATATTAACATGTAAATCCTCACGATGAGATGCTCTCACGTTTTTGTTTTGTTTTTAACTTGTTTAGTTGCAAAACTATTGGTGCTTTTTCAGATTACTTAGTTGTATTCGGTTGAATTTTGCCATTCTTTATTTTGATTCTGAATATTACATTGTTTGCTGGTTTTCTACCATGTTGGACATTGACATCTGCCTCACTTTATTCAACAAAAACTGTGGATTTTGTGTCAAAATAAATGTTACCAAGTGCTACACAATTGCATGTCATTCTTTTTTTGTAGAAATACATCTGTGTACCAGACAGTTACAAGCAATTAGTGTATAGAGTGAATTGGGTCTCCCACAAAAACACAAAACAGTGTGTGTGTGTGTGTGTGTGTGTGTGTGTTTTGTGACACTGTACAAATCTAGTAGCTGCCTAGGACATAAGCAATGTTTTGTTTAAAACCCACTAATTTCTTTTAATTCAGAGAATAAACTCCACACACCTACTCATGGAGTCACCGTGACTCAGAATGACTCATTAGGCTTGGCTCTATGTGGAAACTTAATTCTTTTCCAAAATAATCCACATTAGCAAGAAGTATAAAATTAGTGTCCATATCCAGCTGACAGTATTGTGTGCATTTCCAGTTATAATCACATCAGAGAGCATTTGTGTCATTCTGTTAGCTGTTAGTTTTCCACTGCTGCAGTCGTCTGAATGCTGCATTTAGTCAGGTGTTGTCATACCCACACATTATCTGACCTGAATGTTTATGTCATTATTCTACTCATTGGGGACAATTTGCTGTCCCAGTAGAAATAGTTAAGGCTGATTTGTTATTGTGGTCCAACTATGATGCAATGGAGGAAACTTCTAACGCAGCTGAAAAGCACAGCCAGTAGGTGTAGGAGAAGAAAAATCATGGCATGAGGAGAGGCAGGGAAAGGAATGGAAAACCTCCCAACAACTTACTGAGATTTCTATGTTTGCTGCCATTCTAATTGCATCAAGGGAGAATTAATTGATAGTTAACTGATACTGGTAACTGATAGGCCTATTGGTAAAATATTGGGGGCAACTGACTGCTCATCCCATTAACAAACATTGTGGTCCAGGCTTTCAACACCATCTGCTGGTGTAAATTGGGACTGCTGAAATGTGTAGTCAAATATTTTCTTGTAACAAGACAAATTTGTTTTGAATACTTTTTTGCTCAATCCACATATGCACCGAGAATATTTTGAAATAACTAAAATCCATATGGAGTGAATCCAGTGGCTAAGCTGTAAATTCTCCTGACACTGACACAGGAAGAGGCCAAGCAGGCCGACTGCTTTGAGTTGAAATAGGCTGATGCGCTGCCAAAAACCCAAACATCTGTAAAACCAGAATCCATTTTCCATGCATACAGTGGCCACATACATTACTTCTGTGCAGCAATCCCCACAAAGAAAATGACCATAATTGTTGGCATAATTTTAGGGCCAAACTAACATTACATAGGACTGGACCTCTTAAGGCTTGACAAACAGATCCAGAAACAATAAACTGCCTTAAAGAAAACTTTGTGTCTTCAAATAGATATGCAAGAGAAAGTATCCATAAAATGTAAGAGTTAGCTGGTAAAACATTTTGTCAAAGTTGGTGGTAAACTGGGTCATGTCAACAACACACAGCTGGATAAAGGTCCCTGCTACTAATCCTCAAGGTCCAAAGAAGGTCAGGGGCCTGTCAGGGTGTCATGTGTTTCCTCTTTCTGATGCACACTCATTCAAAACAAAACATAGACACACATACACACACACACACACACAGAGAGAGAGAGAGAGAGAGAGAGAGAGAGAGAGAGAGAGAGAGAGAGAGAGAGAGAGAGAGAGAGAACTATATAAATCCTACCAAAATTCTCATAGTAGCTCATAGCTACTATAGTAGCTCATAGCTGGGACCCACTTTACCAAAACTGCCGTAAATCTTGTCCTTGAAGGAATTGAAGGGTGTAAGACATATTCATAATCTAATAACAACGTCCTGTTGTGGTTGTTTTTAAAAGATAATTCACATTGTGTAGAGCGACGGCAGAAACTATCTAGGTTGCCAACACTGGCACATTTACAAAAATGTTAAATGATGTTGATTGTCTCTATAATACATAAATAAAATAATACATAATGGAAACTACCATCACAACTAGCCTACCAAGAGGACAGTGGCAGAGCTAGAGCTGACTTGTAAAGGGAAATGAGAACAGAAAAGTTACATTTTACAGAGGTGTGATGTGGAAATTATTTTTTTATCATGAAGGCATTATTATGATTAGGCCTATTACAACTAGTTTATATTATTTTTTATTTATTTTAGTATTTTGTTCCTATACTGTATTTTGTATTATATAAATTGTGATTTTTTTTCCCTAGTGCAAAAAGTGAATTAAATGTTGTGATACAAAACTACAACTTATAACTTCTTTCGGTGCCTTTTATTTACCTTGTGAGTAACGGGCTACACATGCATACTTTGCTTTACACAGGAGCTACACAGACATGTTGGTCCCCGTTGTAAATAATGGCCGTTCGCCTCTTCCTGCGCTGTGATTGGCCAGCTCGGACCAGCACCCACCCCCTCGGCTGACCACTCCCCATCCGCGTTTTCGCCACGTGATTCCCTCTGCTCGCTCCTTCCAAAGTTAAAAACAGACTTTGTTTATCTTGCACGCAGCTCGTTGAAATGCTCGCTAGTTAGCTCGTCCACTCGGACACAACCTGAACACGGTGCGACGGTCGCTCGCTGTCTGCATTGCCCGTTTCGTTTCTGTTCCATTGCATTTTCATTTCGTCAAGTTATTTTGTTGTCCTTCGAGCTTGAAGCATTCAAGAAGAAAATATTTAAAAAGGTGAGGAGGACTTGAAGGTTTCTTTCTTTCTTTCTTTTCTTTTCTTTTTTTTTTTTTTAACCAACACGTGCAATTTGTGTAAAGACTTATCCTAAAGCTGTGTATTTATTTAGTGTTCACTTTGTTGCACGCTTTTTGGGGATTAAGCCACCTCGGAAGAGCGCACAGAGAGGATTTTAGTCGGTGAGACGAGCATTTTGAGAGCGCCATGGCGACCGACGTGCAGACATGGTCCTCGGCTCAGCAACACGACGGTGAGTCAATTAATGCAGCACGGCTGGCCTCGTATGACGTTTGTGCAAGCAGCTAGGGCCACCTGAGTGGTGTGAATGGGAGCAAACACTGCCTCTCCTGCGGGCTCTCCGTGGTCCATTGTCCCTGCAAGGGATGGGCTGCAGTACCAGCCATGCTCCACCATGTGCTCCGCAGCCCAGTTCGAGCCCACAGCCACTTGTGCAGCGTTTCAGCAGCATGCCGCTGTGCCATTTCGACGTGCGGTCTTATATTAAACGACAATAGAAGGACACGCACGGCACATTTTGTTTCAGCGCTTTGATATGCGTCGTTGTTTGGCTCTTTCGCTCAACATTTAACCCTTTCGGCCTTCTGATTGGCTGGTTTGCACTGCTTACTTCCGCTTTGGCAAGTGTTTGTGCACTGGCTTAGCATGCACGAGGCTCTTCTTCTGCGCTCTGTGATTTTTTTTTTTTTTTTTTTTTTTTTTTGGAGGTTGGACGAGTGCGAGCTATCGCAGCTGCTTCCTAATTTTGGCTGCTTGGACTCTGCTAATTCGTATTATCAACACATGGGTCAAGTCTTTGGGTGTCTGATCTAACGGTAGCGTAATCATTAATGGCATAAATTGACAGGCTTTAATTGATGAACACGCTTCAGCTTGCATACAGTGCACTTAATATGTGGAGCAGCTGCGACCTTTCCCTGCTGGTTGTCATGAGCCACAAGCTTGCAGCATCGTCAGCCCTTATCACTGTGGCGAGATCGAAGATGCATTGTGTACTCAGTGTGCAACCTGGCACTTAATCACCTCATCTGACAAACAGGAATATTTACGCAGCCTCTTACTGGTTGCACGTGTATTTTGTTTAGTGTGAATGCATTAAATGATGCACAGTGGCATTGTATAGACTGAGCAGCCAGATGGGAGTCACGCCGTGTACCTTACTACTGTTACTGTTCAGCCAGGCGATGACGTCGACGTGTATAGCCTACTATAAGAACCAATAGAAACGCCTTACATAATGCCAACGCTTTTCTGAATTTACTGGTTACATAAGAAATAGAAATGCATTGTCAGTATAGTAATCAACCATTCACTGGGATGGAGCTGAGATTTTGACCTTTGCAAACTCATAACTGCAGTAGTGTATGGCAGTAGCCTATATATTTTGGGCATGTTTGTTTACACTGACGCTATACATTGACTAATAAGTTCCACCCAGGGTTGTATAAGGGTAAATCTGTGTTTACGTTGTATGCAGAAACGGCACATGAGCTTTGTCTCCTACAAATGCGATTAATGCAGCTCCGTTGGATTTAATAGCCCAAGTTGTGTGTGCACAGATGGGTCTTTCTATATGAATTTGACAGCGCTTTTCTCAAGGAAGGTCAGCCACGCTTGATCAAGCAGCTCTGTTGATGTGGTGGTCACACGCGGTCAAAGACTCCATTGTGTGGGTTGGGGAAAAAAAGGGGGCTTAAACAACTCCTTGTTGCATTATAGCAGCATGGGAAGTGACTAAAGCCTTAAAATACCATAGATGAACTTGCTGATGCATGGACAGCGAGTGGAATTGTGTCATTAGACTCGAGTGTTGCTAGTTATTTTCAAGCTCCAATGACCTAAATTTGTTTTTGAGTGACACCGGCCTGTCCTCTATCTCTGATAGGTGTTGTACTTATCAAGGGGCACATTATGGTGTTGGTTTAACAGCACTGGAGAGCTCCACCTGTTAGAACATTTATATAACTTCTTGGAAAAATATAAGCTTTGAGTGCACCCGTTGCCATAAATGTCAAGCCTGATCTCTTCATGGCCTGCTGAGTGCACATCATGTTATGGTCTCGCTCCCTGCTCCTTTGTTATTTGCCTCCTCCCACCCCAAATCCATGCACCAATCCACACACACACATACACACCACCCTTTTGCATGTTGTTGAATTAAGGAACCAAACAAATCAACCTTGGAAAGTAGGGCTTCATAGTGCATCAGTGAACATATTGTTATTGGTCTGTCTTCAGAAAATTAGTATTATCACAATCTTAACTGGCCAGAGGACTAGCCCTAATCTTTTGTGTGAAACTACCCTTGCACTTTATCTGTGTTGTAACAGAACACGAGACAAACAATGCAGTCAGCAGAAGGGTGCAAATATCAGCTCAAGTTGTTCATTTTTTTGTCAGGCCACATGAAGCGAAGCTGGATTAGCTTTGTCTTAAGTGTGGCAATATGTCAGCTTCACTTCTGCTGTGTGTCTGTTTAAGTGGCAAGTGCCCAAGTCAGTATCTGTTCTTTTTTTTTTTTTTTTTTTTAAACACGAGGAACAAAAGAGCTACATACCTGATCTGTTTACAACAGGTGAAAGCAAGGAAATGTGTAATAAATTAATGCAGTCTAAGCTTTAATGTTGAGCTGTCAGTGTGAAGGCCTTCATCAGAACCAAAACTTTGTGCTAACACAATATAGGCCTTGGCTTGCATTGAATGAGTGCAGGTGTAACCAGCAGCCTGATGCCAATGGATCATTGCACAAAATAGCAGGAGGCACTTACTGTTCTGGTAAAACAAACAAATCCCTGGATTTCTGGATGCCATTCAGGGCATATTGCTTTCACAGTCACACATGGGATTAGCTTGGTCATACTGTTAGAAAGTCATGAATGTGTGAAACTTGCGTCAAAGTGAGCTCAATAAGTAATTTTTTCCTACATCTTGTTACGCTATAAGAAATGACAGCTGAACCCCTTAGGGCAGCCGTCACACCCACCACACCCCTCTCTCCCCGATTAGCTAATCACAACCAGGCCATGTAGGGGTGTTTGTTTTTTCCGAATCATTATGTAGCTTCTAATTTCACTGTTGACGGCATCACACGTGTGCAGGCTTATATTACTGTGTGCTTGTTTGTGTGTGTGTGTGTGTGTGTGTGTGTGTGTGTGTGTGTGTGTGTGTGTGTGTGTGTGTGTGTGTGTTGGAGCAAGACTGTGATCTTTACTAGATTGTCATGTCACACCAGACAGCCATTTACACATGAAAACTAGGTCAGTCAAGTGGGAGCCATGTGAAAACTTTGCTCTACTGATCACTTCCCACTCACTCATAACAAGCTTACTGTATCTGTAGATACTCAACTCTTTAATGCTACAACTCAGGTTTGCTGGCTCTGGTAAACATCCACCATGTTACTGGGCCTGGATGGATCCCTAAATGTTTTGGAGCATCTGGCTTTTGTGTGTTTATGAGTGGCTGAATATGCGGGTGGTTAAAAAAACAAAACAAACATTATGATAATGCTTTAACTGTGGGTTTTGATAATCCCTTTGGTCTGTCTTGGTGGGTTTTTAGGCTTCCAGTTGGAGCAGAGACACATCTCTGCAAAAATGTTAGTTGTGCAATGACTGCTGTGACAAGTAATGCAAACACACAAACCCACCTTTGAGAATTAAGCTTAAGAAGGGTGGAACACACAGATTTTCAGAAGTTTCACTTCCTCGTGTTCACAATCACACCACATGCCTCAGACAAGTGAGCTTGGCACAACAGTGGTAAAAAGACGCATGGTGTCTGTCTGCAGTGTTAAAAAGTTAAGTTCACTTGTTGGCTAGAGAGGCTTTATTTTTGCTTTGCTCCTTTTGCAACTCATGTATTGGCATGCAGCCCCAACTGTTTTCTGCCATTTCCCACTGGCCGCTTGTGTGTTTGGCATAATGCCATAGGTTAGTCCCTAATTTATTGTTTTGGCAAGGTCTGTAGCCTACATTATGGGAAGAGCAGGGGCTGGAGGAGGAGATGACACGTGGTGTGCTGTTTACAGATTTTGCAGGGCAAGGGAGTGGTGCTACCTGTCCGTACTTAATAGTGCTTAAGTTCCTTTGTGCACATGTTGCATAACGTGACCAATGAGCCTCTGGTTTTGCGTGGACTCTTTAAAGGAGAGTATATTTTGTTGGGTTTGATTCATGGCATGGGCCTTTTTGCTCTCCTCTCTCTGCAGCACGGTAGATTCTAGGATCAGACCTTCAGGCGGGTTCAGCCCTTAATGAGAATGTGACATGCATACAGTGCTTTGCAAAGGTGTTCAGCCCCCCTGCTAAATCACTCCCTCCACTGGATAACAATCAATACTAGCTGCTTATAATAGCAATAATAGCTGCTTTTTCCTCTGTCTGCTCTCCAGATAAACTCGGTGTTTCCTGCAGGTAATATAATCAGTTGGTGTGTGATGGAGACAAAAGTAAGCTTCGTTAAATCAAACCAGCCAAAGTAATTCCACAGTATGTAACAGTAGTTCATAAACTTCCACAGTTTTCTGCAGCTAATAAAATGCTGCATTCGTGACAGAGTTAGAGTTACAGTTATGCACAAACACAACACATTAACTTATTTTCTCAGATACTTCCACTATTATCTTTATTTCTACTAACTCATGAATGTACAGCCAGTGAACTCACCAGAGACCCTGCAGCTGTTGCTAACAGGATTTTCCTAATTAAGTGATGCATCACATTCACAAATCAGCGCGTGGTGGCTAATTTTCTGTATAAATGTTGACGTTATAATGTGCCATACTGTACTCAACTCGTGACCCAGTTGTGGGTGTGATGTTGGTTTACTAAACAGAAGAGCTATACAAGTTACCCACATCAAAGATGGTAACTGTGGGCTCATCTAAGTTCTTACTTACTTTGATTCTTCTTATAGAAGGACCTGATGCCCTCATACTTGTACTCTTTTTGGCATTTTTTAAAATTGCAATAACGTTGGTTTGTGTTAAAACCAAGACATTTGAGCAAAAAAGACAAGCGACAAAAACATCAATTTACACCTGAAATGTGAGAATAAAATTCACTGATATTAGTTTTATCCACTGGAGACATTTTTTTAATGTTGTGATGTTTGAATCATTAAGCGCTAATGTTTTAAATCACAAATACCAACTGTTTCATTCAGGTACCTCACTGCTCACTTCATCTTGCAGAACAAAAAAAAATAGTGCACTTTTTGCACAAAAGACACAAACCTGGCAACTCTTTAAGTCTTCATAGACGTTATACCCGCCGCTTGTAACCCTGTGTGGAGTTAAAATGCCAAAATCGGTTGACTAAGTATCTTGACATTGGTAGAGACATGTCCCTACCGCCCATACCCAATACAGTGTCCATTTAATAATCAATACTAATAATGATATGTAGCATTATTTTTTTAAGGGGTGATGATATGAAATTTAGATGTGTTGTAGCAGCCCTAAAAGAGTCTGAACCCCCAAAGGTCTCCAGGTTGTCTGCATGTCCTTTTAATGTATAGGGTCATAATATCTCAGACGGGTGTTTGGGCTGAGCAGACGAGGCTTGGGTATTCATTACACCCTCAGAGATTCCTACTCTGCTTTCCAAATCTCCCACAGTCTGGTCATGTGATTGAAGAGCCTAACACTGCCATATGTAGTCACATCCATTCTGGCTGGTATGGACACAGAGCAAGAAGACGGCAAGGAGGAGGAGGGAAAAAAACTGGTGTCAGCATTTCTGCGCCATGTGTTCCCCTCCCTCCTCCCATGGCTACACTAACTGTCCACTCCCACTTTGTTGTTGTCTCTCTCCATACCTCAAAGAAGCAAGCTGAACTTGGCAGACACTTTCCTGCATAGTTATCTGACACAGAACAATATTGTATTTAGTAACCAGACACCTTGACTTTCATAAAATCGCCTGGTATTGCTGAATGGCTGGTGAGTGTGACAGGAATGTGTGTGTATTTGTGCATGTACTGACATCTTGGTGTGTTGTTTTGAGCAGTTGTGTGACCTTTTTTGCTTGACATGCAAAACATGTCCTTTTCAAATATAGTGGTGGCTGTACAATTAGCAATAATATACAGAATAATGCACAGGATTTGCAATGCACATAATGCAGCTTCACGGTCTCAGCTGACAGACTCGCTGAAATGAAAGAGTTTAGGGGGATGCGGTTTGGACTATACACTAGATCTGAATCTATATATGGAGTTACCACTGTACAATTAAATATAGGCCCACGCAGTCTTTGCAGAGAGCCCAAGGTACTGCTGCAGCTTCACTGTATTGCTGCTCCAGCTGTGAAATACCACATCCTAAAGTTGTATGTCTACAGATCTGGTTGTAACAGAAACATTGTCCTGTTTTGTCACCTTAATGCATCCCTTACAGGCAGATAAGTGACACTAGACAAACATATTCCCCAGCTGTTTTTGTTTGCTTTTTTTTTTTTTTTTTGGCTTGGGAAACGTGCTCTGCTGAAGCTTGTATACATACTGTATGTTTACCTTGCCAGACTTGCAGCTCCAGCTTTATGGTGCATAAGCAGTGAAGTTGCTCCATAAAGATTCAGCCCACTGCATTTATACATACATAGATAAGAAAGTTTGCCTTTCTCTGAAACCATATGCTTTTTCTCTCTCAAGATTTCATTTTTTTTTTATTTGGACATGGAGCTGCCATTAATTTGATTAGATTCTTGCATTCCTACATTTTCCCCAACGGCATTTCCTTTTTGTGTGTGTTGATCTTATCCCTGATTGTAATATTTTATTTCAATAAAACCAAGCAAAGCCAAACATAGGCCTAAATATTCCTTTAGAATGTATTGTAATATCCCCATCTATATGCATATTTTTTGTCAGTACAGTTTGTCTATCCAGATCCAAGCTCTATTATTAACTCTGGTCAACATTTTGGTTTCCCTAATCACAGGGATGTTCTCTGTTGACAAGAACCTGGAGGAGGACGGCGGTCCCTACTGTGACGACGAAGAGCTCAATGAGGCGGAGGTGAACGGTAACTGGACGCCCCAGGAAAAGGCGCTCCATGAGGCTCGGCTCAAAGCCAAAGCAAAGCGCCGCCTGCGCAAGTCCTCATCCCGCAATTCCACCAGCGATTCGTTTTCTGAATCGGGAGAGGTGGCAGGCAGCGATCCACACAGTCCCAAGGGTAAAGTCAACGCCAATGACCGCAAGTCCAGGACTGGCAAGGGCCGGGGTCTGCCCAAAAAAGGTACATTTTAGAGCTGTTAGGCCACCTTCGGCCAAGCACAGACATGCAGTAAGACAGTGCATATCCTGTGTTAGTTCTTAGGCTATGTACAGGGTTTTTTTTTTTTTTTATCTTGAAACTGCTGCTGCCTCAGTTACATTAAAGAAGAAGAGGAGCTGCGAATGCTGCCAGTGCCTTCTTTTCAGGGAAGTGGGTTTTCTAAAGATGAGGAAAGTTCAGCCAACTACAACATCCAGAAAAAAAGTGGAGAAAGCACCATAGAAAGTTGCTATTTTCAAATTTCGAGACTCTCATTATAAAGGGTGAGATTACATTCTGTACTGTGAGAATTCCTGGTGAGTGTGTGAGAGCTGCAGATACATGTGGCCAGTAGCGATGGTGGCACCTTTAGCAGCTAGCCAGTTTGGAAATAGTGCACCCCGCACAACCTGCTTTTCATTGTCAGTGCAAAATGTGGTCGGGGCCAGTGCCTTTATCTTGAAAGGAATAGCGTGAACATGCTCTCAGTTAATCTGTTGGCTGTCTTTGTGTTTCCCAGGTGGGGCGGGGGGAAAAGGAGTGTGGGGGGCTGCAGGGATGGTTTATGAAGATGAAGAGCCTGATGTACGGGACCCCAACTATGATGAATCTGCTCAGGTGAGTGTGAGTGACCACGTCTATGCTTACGACTGGCACAGGTGTGTTTACACGTTTACCTGGATGACATTGGACTCAACATAATTTTCAATAAAACAGAGCACATAGATGTGTTGTTGTTACCCTATTGCTTGAAGAAAAGTTTCAGCTTAATTTTTCATCTATAAAAATGAACTTAAAAACATTCCTCCTACAGCTGTCTTGGGTAACTTGAATGATTTTTGCTATTTCTCGTATGGAATTAGGATTATGTTTTGAATTCTGAAGATGCCCTACTTGACAATGCCAGACCCAACCACATAAACACACAAAAAAATTTGTTTTGTTTTATCCCTTAACATATGAACTATGTCAAATTGCCATGAGTCGATTTGAAACGAGGACTCTTGAGACTCAAGTCACAAAAACAAGGAATAGGTACGTCATTTAAAGGTGGAGTCCTCAATGGCTGTTATAGGCTACACTTTTGTCAGTTGCGTCTAAATGGTCCTCACTTCAGTTGATCCACAGGAATTTGCTTTTTACCTGAAGCACAAGAAATATATGTAAACCTGGTTTATTGGATGGCGCCTTTTATGTCTTGTGGCAAAGAAGTGCTGATGTTGAAGAGCCGCCGCTGACACATACTGAATATAAACAAGACCTTTCGCTCTGAACAAGCTGATTGTCCACATGCAGACAGTGAGCATATGCATACCCGTCTTTCCAATGACTCACACAATGTATTGCCCTTTGTCTTGTTGTGAATGGTGGCGTCTTGGATGACATAATTAATTGTCCTCCCACTATCAATGAGATGCTAATGGAGACGTGAACTTGTTGATGCTGCATATTTGATTATAGCGGGGAACAAATACTGTTAATTGTGCAGCTAGTATTGAATAGTCATGTATTCATCTCATCTGTTTGCAATTCTTATGTTCTTTTATACCAAAGTCCATCGTAATGGGCCAAAACACATTTTGTATCAAGGCTGTTCAGATTATCATCTCATCCAAATGGCTCTGTCCCATCGCAATCAGCCATATTTTCAACCTTTAACCCTGTTATCAAGCAAATGCTGAAGGCCAAGTATGTTTGTCTCCTGTTATGGTCATACTGACTCAGACTGCTGAGTGGGAAAGGAGCATCTGTCAAGGCAAGTGTCCAAGTTGATAACAGATTTGGAAAACTAAGGCAAGCCAGTGTCATTTGACCTTGAATACTGTAGAAATGGCAATGGTGGCAGTGTGGAAAGGGGTAACTAGGACAGGGTTGCACCGGAGACTGAACTCTGAAATAGCGTCCTTGGAAAAATGGCAAAATATACACTTACATATGCAACATTTAATGCATTTTTTAACAGTGAAAAGAACCCTTGCAATGTGGAAGTCATCACTGTGGGTCTTTTTTACACTGTACAATTTCAAGCCACCCTGTTATTTCCTGGTTTGAGCCTTCTAAATTTCTATATCGGCCCGAATAAGCTCCTTCTCTGCCCTCCACCCCCTCGCTGCTTCAACTTCATTCATAATATTCTGCAGATGAACATATCCAAATTTAAGATCAATCCCACAAATGCTTCTGTTGCTGCAATTGGCACTGCGACAGCATAAAAAGTTCATTAAAAGTAGCTCACCTTGCAGCTGAAAGACTGACCACCAGTTTGAAAATGTGGCAAAGATGCAGAGACAAAATAATCCAAGTAATCCAACAGGAGCATCATGAAAGTGGAATAAATCCCCCATTTCTACCCCCTAAAAGTATTTTGTCACCTTAACTGTGGGTTTTGTGCATGTGATCTACTGTGAACCCAGAGGCAGGACTTACACAGTGTTCATAAACAAAGTTTGAACCCTCAACACCCTCTAGTGATCAGAAATCGCTTACTGCAGCTTCCTGGGGAAAAAAAAGACTTAATGTAATAAAATGGAGGTCAGTAGCTTTGGAGACAGAACTGTAGCTTGACACAGAGTTCCTGTGTGTCATACAATTTTGAAAAGTATAGCTTAGACAGGGAAAGTCAGGGAATTTAATACTTGAGGCCAGTTTTGGAATAGTATGGAATTTGTGAATAGTTATTCACTAAACATAATATTTATTTTGCATTCAGGTTATGCCCAGGTTATATTCACTTCTCCTGCAGAATAAAACAGTATGACATTTTAATATGAATCTGACGTGTGTTGTGGTCATGGGGGGAAAAAGCATTAACTCATTTATCCCTTCATTTTCCAAGTCACTCATACTAATTCGGTCATGGGGTGCTGGAGCCAATCCCAGCGCTCATTGGGTAGAAGGTGGAGAAACATCTTGGACAGGTCACCAGTCCATCACAGGACAGACAAAAAAAAACAAAAAACATGTTACATATATAGGTAATCAGAATTTGAAGTTTAGTCAGGGAATTTTACATTTGACAGAGTGAAATCCTGTAGACAGAATAAACAACTACAAGCTTGTGTAGACATGTCTGTATGTAGAAGGAGCATGTCCTTGAGCCAGAGGAGGTATTGGGTATTGTTTTGGTTGTCTTCAGTCACCTGCTGCCATCAAGGATCACTTTTGCAGGGCAAGAGGAGAAAACAGGAAAGTGAGTCAGCATGTTTGACTGTTGGCCAGAGTCGTTCCTTAAACTTTTGTTTTGTTTTGTTTTGTTTTTTTACCTTGTCTGTTGAATGTTTCAGAGGAGGTCAGAACATTAGAGCTTATAGTCATCACGCTGAGGAGGAAGCCAGCCCTTTTCCCAAACCAGCCGGAGAACTCCTGCTCCTGTTATTAGTAGTAGTAGTAGTTTGAAGGTACTAAAAAGGCTTGTGTTCAGTCGGTGCCAAGATGATTTTTTTTTTTGTCAGTGCTCGTTATTGTTCTCAAGGCCTAGCAAAAAGCTCACAGGAAAAGTGAGTTGAACCAGTTTCGACTGCCACTCCTGACAAAGGCAAACAGCAAACATGAGATCCTGAATTAGCAATTAGCTTTAGCATTGTTTAACATTCAGGAATATAGCAGGAATATTCAGCAGCCAGTTGCTACACACTGATATCAAGACTTTTCATTGCTTCTCAGTCATTTCTGAATAAAATGCACCTCTGCTTTTTCACCATCAACTTTTAGCAGTGTAGTCCCTCTGCTGATTGACAAGTGTTTGTTGGCAGAAGTATTTTGTGCATAGTCTTGTACCTGAGGAGTATGTGTGGATTTTTAAACCAGCAATATGCATGAGTGATGGCATTGTAACAGCTGGACAGAGCAGTGATCAGTGCATCTCAGTGACTCAAAGCATGCAGGGGTGTCGGTGGAGCTGAACTTGAACTCATTTCAGCGTATTAATGGGAAAGAATAAGCAAGATATTGGTTCTGTGCAGAAATGAAGCTGGTGTAAAAAAAATATTATTAGGTATATGAATATATGATCATATAATAAGTACTGCATTTTAGAATAAATGCATTTGTGTACATGATTATGAATGTTGTGGGTTTTATGTCAGTTTTGTTTTGACTGCAATATTTTCTTTTTTTTTCTTTTAAAGGGAGACACAGTTTATGCAACAGTTGTGCCAGAGCTGGATGAGAAGGAACTGGAAAAAACGGTCAACCCAATTGTACAGGAGTACTTTGAACATGGAGACACAAAAGAGGTTCAGGTAAGTGAAGCAGCATGGAAGACGTGATGGAGTCACATGTACAGATCGCTGAATTAGTAGCAGAAAATCGCAAGGGCAGATTTTAGCAGATTGATTTAATTTGAATTGGCAGATTTATGATTGATGCAATAAATGGATTGTTACACTGCTGTAAATGTCACATTAGTATATGACTTGTCTATATCCTAAGGTTGTGCATTTCTGAAAAAAAATCTTTAAAAAAAAAAGTTCCAATATTTTGCTCACCACTTATGGGCCTATTAGCCTGAGATGAATCCGAACATGAGGCGGGGGAAGTACATTTGATTTGTCAAGTTGTACTGCTCCACTGCAGTCGGCATCCACTCAGTAACGTAGGAGAAATACCCAATAATATCAAATTACTGGATGGGTCATGTTTCTAAATAAAGGCATAATAATAATTAAATGGATTGGATTTTATTGACGCAAAAACTGATGCATCTCAAATTCATCCCAAAATTTTGTCTATTCATGACTGCTCTACCGATGTGCTTGCATCGTGCCCCCACATGTCCGTGTATGAATACAGCTTGGCTAATCTTCCCATCCCTAGTATATCCACGTCACCAGAGATTCACATCTGCTTGCAAGTTAGATTGCCTAATCAAGTTTCTATAAGTAATGACTGTTAAATGACTGACCGACAGACCATCCGTTTATTTTATTGCTTTATTTTTTTGAGAAAGGGGCTGGTAATATAAGACTTTCCTCTTCCTGCCCCTTTTCAATCATGGAACGAAACAAATATAACAAACTTGTGATTGATTATGAGCGATTGTTTCCATGGTACAGAATAAAAAATGAAAATGAAATGAACTTTTAACCTTGTCTCCACCCACTTCAGATGCTGCTGAAAGAGCTCAACCTGGGCCCCCATAAATATGAGTTCTCCTCCCTGGCCGTGTCCCTGTCCCTGGAAGGCAAGGCCAGCCACAGAGAGCTGACCTCCCGCCTGCTGTCTGATCTGTCAGGCAAGGTGCTGTCACAGGCTGACATGGCCCGGGCCTTTGACAAGATGCTCAAAGAGCTGCCAGACCTCATTCTGGACACACCAGAGGCTCCACAGGTAGAGCGGATAAGCAGAGCAGAGAACAGAGTCCAGATCCGTTAAACAGGTTTCTGACTTCAGGTAGACGCACATAGAAGGGGACACACTACAGACTGAAAAGTTTATCCCTCACATGTTTCATAGCTAGCATTCAGGTTTCATCTATTAACTTTTTCTTCTTCCATCATTGTGACAATCATAATTGAGTTAAAATGGGATCATACTAAATCTTAGTCGTAAAGCCACGCAAACACAGCCTCATGAAAACACAAGCTGCACATGGATACACATAAAACATGGAGGTGGAGTGTTTTTTTCTCTCCACACTGTGATACTCATTGGCTGCTGCAAATGCCCATTCTGATTTGAGTCACTCATCAGTTTATACTGCAGACATGTCAAGACCTGAGAAGTCATGAAAATGGAGTCTTTGACTAATAGATGTGCTCTAACCTGGATTAATTGTAATTGCACCTCCTCCATGGTTACCACCCAAAACTAGCATGGACTCTGATCTGTATGATCTTGCATTCTTGATGATCTAGTCATGGCTATAAGCGGTGTAAACATGGTGTAGTGTGTTCCCAGCCTCAGATTGAATTCTGAGAAGGTACAGTTTGCTGGAAACATGACACTGGTAGCCCTTAAAAAAAAAAAAAAGTTTCCTATTAAGTGTTATCAATAGACATATCACCGATTTATGCTATAAATATCCTCATGTAGTCTTAAGGGCTGCAGAATATGCATTGTGGGCATCATATCAAAAGGTTTTGCTCAGAAAATTTATATGAAAACACTTTAAGGGAGCAGATCTCTCAAACTGCATGCCTTTATTGTGTTTACAAAAATTGCACGTTTCAAATGAGGATTTCTGTTCAGTGGAATAAAGAAGAACAAAGTATCTAACAAGTAACAAAGTTTGTCTCATATCTTTCAGATGTTAGGCCAGTTTGTAGCCAGGGCCATAGCAGACCATGTCCTTCCCATGACATTCCTGGACCGTTACAAGGGCAAGGTGGACTGTGACCATGCCAGGTGAGCAAAGATTCAAAGTTAAAAATGTGGATAAGAAGATAAAGAATTGATAAAGAGGCCTTAAATGTGACTGCGGTATGATTATTTTTCACAGTCATGATTTTGCAGGGTAAGGCAGGCTAAAATCTTCTAGTTGTTTTTACAATCAGATAATTGCTGTAAGAGCTTCCAGATAAGGAAGCAAACATTTCTGCTGTCATCATGTGCAGCTGTTTGTTTTCAGTGACTTGTCAAATGGTTGTTTCTTCTTCAGAGCTGATTACCAGCATTACAGGGAGGCTCTTTGGTTTCCCCTTCCTACTGTGCAGAAAAAGCACTGCTTCCATTTGCTCTCTTTCAGATGAATGGCTTTCTTCATTTCCCACAGAGCATGCTGTGGGGTAATAGATAATGTTTAAACAGCAAATCTATGTTTCAGTGTGGTTACTGGTTGTTTTGTAGTCATAACCTGAATATGGAGCAACTTTTCTACTTGTCATGCTGTTTCAAACCAATGTGACGTTTTGTTTCCATTTTTGTGCATGCATTTCTGGTTTGGTTGTGGTCTTCCTCCAGAGCGGCTTTAGACCGAGCTGCAGTGCTGCTGTCCATGAAGAGAGAGATAGTTCGGCTAGATAATGTGTGGGGCGTGGGTGGAGGCCTTAGACCTGTCAAGCATCTCATTAAAGAGGTAAGCTTTGGCAAACAGGGCAGAATGTTGCACATCAAATTATGATAGAGAAGCATTGTAAATAATTGAATGTGTAACTGTTTTGAATGTTTGGATTTTAAAAAGTGATTGAAAGACCGAAAGGTGTGGCTGACAGCTGATGTTGAAATCAATGGCTGACTAGTAATCTTTCTTGATCACCTGACCATCGGTATCAACTGGGTCTGCTGCTCTTATGTAAGGTAAACAGAAGGCAGAAATGCATGCTGGGTGGAGACCCACAGGCCAGCCCTCTGCTGGCTTGCTGTGTCAACACTTTTCTCGCCTGAGAAGTTGGGTTTGCAAAATCGATGGCAAAGGAGAGGCAGACAATGATACACCCAATCCTCAAACTGACACACATACTGTAAACACAGGTCCGTGCACAGTCATACACACACACACCCCACCTCTTTTCTGTGTGTCTTTATGATTATTGTTCCTTGAGTTACATGCATCTTCTAGAATTTTGCATGCTAATGTGGGTGTGCATAGGTGCGTAGGAGTTTCAAGCGAACATCTTGTAAAATTGCAAGTTATGCAACGTTTAACCGATTGTGTGTGTGTGTGTGTGTGTGTGTATGTTTAGGAATGTGTGATCTATCACTCCTCCCTCAGTCCTAGAATGTTATGTAACCCTCAGTAGCCCTCAGACTCGTGTCCAGTTTTGATTTCCTGCCTGGTCGTGTCCAGCCTCAGGCAGAACAGAGTGGGCTTGCACTGGGCTGCAGTAGGCACAAGGCCTCTTTCACCAGCCACACTCCCCTCTCACTCATTTACTCTTTAGTTATCCTCTCATTTGCCCTCTTACAGTCCTTCCAGTTTAGGTGTCCAGTCTCTTGTTCCCTTGCTCTGACACTGTATTGTCTCATATTGTCTGCTGTTATCTTTGTCTAGGTTGTCAGTTAATGCTCTTAGCTGAAATCAAAGCAGTACCTTGGAGAGCAGATGACCAAAGAGTCACCTCTGGTGTGTTGAAAGGGTCTAAACATGTTGCATTAATCATGCGCCACTTGGACCTCAAGTGGTGTGACTAATTGTTTTATAAATAAGTGTGACATAATAAGCTTGCAGCATTGAATTAAGCAGAGACTGCTCAATTCATAGAGGCCTTCTAATAGAAAACAAAAACATTGTATATTACATTAGATCTGATTCTCATGTTGTGAGGCACAACTTACAAATTAAATTCCTGTGAGATTTCGATTGGCACAAGTGTTCAGGTTTTAAATTATGATGTGATACATATGATTCAACACAATTTCTTTCTTTTGGGGGGGGGGGGGGTACTTTACTTAATTGAAAGCACATTTATTATGTGGTGAAATATTTTCTGTTGACATTTGCATGAATGGTTTACTAATGGAACCAGACCAAACTAGGTTGTTTTACAGATGCCTTTTCAGGCTGACAAACAAAGCTCACTTTAACAGTTTAGATCAAAGGGAAAAGGGAAAAGGATAGAGCATTGGCAGTAAAAGACTCAAAACATCACCAGAGTCTTGTTTTTTTCCAGAGAAGTCAAGTTTGGGCCAAAGTGTTGAGTTTATTTAAATTATAACTTGCCTTAAAAAATGTAAACTTTCATAGTTATACAAATGTTCTTTCACGGCGGCCGCCTTGACATGAAATAGCAGCGTAAACACAGGTGTTGCTAATGACATTAAGGTTTACGTGCACCAGAGCCTTTCCAGAGAGCCAGTCTGCTCGGTGGACGGTATGAAGGACTGATGTCACCTTCCCACCGGAACAGCTCCCCCTCAGTTGGAGAGACCGAACATGCTGCAACATGGCTGCTTTTAACAGGGAGAGCTGCGAAAGCGAGAGCACAAACAAACGATAATCTCCCTAAATTAAATCGACAGTAACCCCTTCAACTTATCAAAGAATCAGTGGTCCATGGACATTAAGGTGTGGCCAGGAGTTTGGTTTCCTAACATTTATTTGTGCCTGATTTTGATGCTGAGGAATTGCAGCGATCCATTTGCTTCTCTTTTCCACAGCTTTTGGCAGTCTGTGAGAAGATCACTCTGATATCATGTTGAATCCATTTGTACAGTCAGTTGCACAACAGCTCTCTCCCATCTCAGATGTATGTTTTTTTATGCTTTTGCGGCACTGAAGCTTAATGTTAACACTGCCACTCTGTTTTTTTCTGCCACACAGTGGGGGGTAATCCCAGTGGCTTGTGCCTGCTGTGCATGCGCTCTATACCAGGACCCTGGCTCAGTCAGATCTACATGATATGGAACCTTCCATTAGAAACACCTGTTCACTCTGCTATTTCATGTCAATGGCTGCTGTAAAAAAAAAAGGCCTGTTTAGAGTTTGTATTGTTCATGACAGCCTGATGAGATACTTCTGTGGCAAGGGTCTTGCTATGGACCTCTGCTGTAAAGGTTCAGCCCCTCTCACCTGTCTCTGAGCAGGAAGATGCTCTTTGAAAGTTTTTCTGATTCCTGTTTTCCTGTTGAAGTCACAGTTATGAGCTGTTTAAAACAAAGCTACAGTGTAAGCTGTTCTATTCCACAATTACATAGTCCAATTGTTCCTATGTAAAGTTATTTGTGTTATGAGGCAGCAACAGTAAGTGCTTCCTTATCAGCCATCACACAGTAGATTCCTGTTGTTTGGTTAAGTGCTGTATCTATCTTTTTGAAGAATATGGAACTGAAGCATGCTCTTTCTAAAATCACCTTCCCTCACATTCAGACAGAGATTCACGCCTGGGAGCTGAGCTCTGCTAACTCTACTGCTGTCTGTCATGGAGCAGTTTGGTTTTCAGTGTCTTGCTCAAGGTTTTTAGATTATTTGAACCTATCACATATAAGTTGATAATATTTTAGAGGATTTAACTGTTTTCTTTTTTAATATCGAGTTGGCATCAGGATAAAAAAATAAATACATGCATATAAAATGTAGGCAATAAATGCAATATATACACTTCCTCCTCACCCTCAAAGTGTCTCCATGCACACACATGCAAAAGAACCTCATGTCTTAGGAAGTAAATTAATCTTCATGCTTTATTGACTCTGCTGAGGAGTGTGCGTGTGCGTGTGTGTGTGCGTGCACGCATGTTCACCCCCCCCTCCATGTGTGTGTGACATGTGCACCTGTGCCTGTCTGTCCATCTGGTACACTGGTCCTAGCAAATTCCAAAAGAGATTGCATTTGACAGGCTTTCATATCCCAGTACTCAACCTGCTTCAGTCTGACTTAAAACATTGTGCTCCATGCAGTTTGCACACGTCAGAGTTAATCATGTGCTTTAATTTTGAAAAACACGTGCTCAGACGTAGTGTGACTGACCTCAGCCGTCATAAGAGCCCAATTAAATGACCATAGTGGCTGTTCAGCTGCAGGACAATCAGAATAACCCTACACACTGTCATCACTTGCACAGGGACTGTTGTTGCAACCTTTCATCAGGTATCTTATTTTTTCCATCAACCTACACGTTCTACATTGTATGCACCTGTCATGCTGGTTTGTTAGGTATACACCCCCCTCTTCTATGTTTTTTAATCAAAGTCTTTTTAAAGTTTGTCAAAGCCATATGGCTGTTGGCAGTCACTGGCCTTAATGCAGACTTGAGGATTTCTACAGTGATCATGTTTGTTTGTGTCTTGGTTCCAGATGAACCTTCTGCTTAAGGAGTACCTGGTATCCGGAGACATTTCGGAGGCAGAACACTGTCTGCGGGACCTAGAAGTCCCCCACTTCCACCATGAGCTGGTCTATGAGGTGTGACACTTTTCTCTTCCCGGTGCCGAGCAGAGGAAATTAACCGATCACAACTAAAGAAGAAAATCTTTTGATAGTTGTTTGGCTGCATTTGCTGAGGCAATTTTTTGTTAAATGTCAAGAGATTGTGTGTTTGGCAGAGCTGTTCTCTTATTTGCAGAACAAACATTGAGAGAGCTTGCAGTCATAATCAATTCCAAAACACAGGAGCATGAGCCATCGGTATCTTCCATACAAAATACAAATTCAATTCCTGTGAGGTTATGATTGGCACTGATGTTGCTGGAAATTTTAATTATGATGAGAAACATATAATTCAACCACTCAATTTTTTTTTTTTTTTTTTTTTTTGCTTAACTGAAAGCACATTTCATTGTGTGATGAAATGGTTTAACATTTGTATGAATAGTTTTGTAAATAGAAACAGATATAATTCAGTCGGTCCTTGAATCTCTGTGTACAGATTAATTGTCAGACCTACAAACAAAACTTGATTGACTCTTCCAGTCTTTAGACTGAGGATAAAATGGATATGGCGAATTTGCAATGAAAGCCTCTTATCATGGCAGTGTTTAGGTACACTATGCAAATTCTCTATTTCCAGGTTACAGGTTCTATTTACTTCCAGGTTCTTTACATTTTTGAAACCAAAGAACCGGACTCTGTCGTCTGTATATGAACTGTATGTGCCATATTGTGCTTAAATATTCTAATAGAGAGTGGAGCCAGAACTCCAGAAATAGCATTTAGTCCCACTACTAGGAGGACTTGGAGGACTACTAGGAGGACTTGATCTCAGCATTGTTAGCAAGACACCAAATTCAAAAAAAAGTTTGTCAGAGGCACTAAATCACAATCTTAATTACATCAGAGTAAAAGATAAGAAAGGTTAACATGTAACAGCAAGTGTTTTGCATAAACTGAAACTGTGACTTAAAACTAGACAGTGCACTAAAATTAAACTTTTTCAAGGTACTGCATTCCTGAAATAAAAAATAAAAAACTTAAACATGTTGTGAGCAAAGTCTTGTGTGTTTACCTTGACTGTGTCTCTTGGGTTTGCATCTGGTTTTGGCCATGATGTCTGATGCCAAACAGCTCTCAGGAAGTTGCAAACACTGCCACCATGTGGCGAGATGTGCATTTTAATATGTCTAAAAAAAATCCAGCTTTTACTTTTCAGGAACATTGATTACTTAGCTCGTCTGTAAAATGAACTTTTCCATAAGAAGAAATCATGTTGTTATATTGGCATTTAACTTGTCAAATGATTGATGGGACACGATTCGGGACTCTCTCTTCTCTCTCTCACTTCTCATATCTCCTTGTGGTTCCTCAGGCTATAGTGATGGTGCTGGAGTCCAAAGGAGACACAGCCATAGATATGATGGTGAAGCTGCTGAAGGCCTTTTGGAAGACGGGCCTCATCACTGTGGATCAGATGAACAGGGTCAGTCACTTTGTCCCACGTGTTATTGATATTACTTAATAGCTCCATTGAATTGCCAGTGTAAGTTTCTAAACCATAATCTGTTCTTTGTTCAGACATTCACGTGTACTCAGCCTCATAGTGACGATATCTTCTGTGTGTGTGCACCTCTTCCCATGCAGGGTTTCCAGCGTGTGTATGACGAACTCCCTGAAATTAACCTCGACGTCCCACATGCTCACTCCATCATGGAGACCTTTGTGGACCTGTGCTACCAGGAGTCTGTCATCACCAAACAGCTGAGAGACGCCTGTCCCTCCAGGTTGGTTAGGCAGCGAATACTCAAACTGTTTACTGCTAACTGTTATGAAATGACTGCATAGAAATGTCTGAATAAGAGGTGAAGTATAGCCTTTATCCACTTGTGTCCTCTGATAACAGATGTAGTGTACAATCCAGAACAGACCTGTCTCTTGCAGAAATGGATTGTATTTCTCTGTATATTTGCCACTTTTTGTGTAGTAGATGGAAAAATACCTGCAAGCTTGATTGGTCAATTTCAACAGCAATTTCTCTCTCAAGTAATCCCCCTTGGTTTCCACACACTGTCATTACACACTGCTTTCTAGAGGGCATTCGCTACCATTTGATAAGGAAAGCTGTACACTGTGCATGTTTTCTTGATAAGGCTGATGTGAAGGCCCAGATCCTGTGTTAAAAAGCCTTTCCTTTCGAGGTTCAGACTTTTCAAAACATGCATGTTCAGAAATCCTGGTTTCACCTTCTCTACCCATCACCTTAAGTTTACATATAACTAGACATCCTTTTTTAAAATACAGTTTTTATCCCAAACCAACTATAAACTACAGCGTCTCCAAAGCCATCCACTGTTTTTTCTTCCACTACAAACTACTTTCCAAACTATTACATACATTAAACCATGGTCTAAGCCAGTTTCACTTGCACTGGCTTCACTTATCTGTTCCATATCCTGGAACCAGAACAAGGTTTTTTCTTTGAATTAAGTTTTTAAAAAATGTAAAAATGAATAACAATAGGGCTTTGCGCTGTCTCAGCGCTCGGGCCCTAATGAAAGGGCATCTGCTTTCTTGGGTTGCATGAGGAACAGTGAAATGTAAAAAATATGATGTACCTGCCGAGCTCACTGCTTGACATATACTGTGTCCCTCCTGCAGCATACCTATTAAACTCCTCTTTATTTCTCCACTAGAGGGCGAAAGCGTTTTGTGAGTGAGGGAGACGGCGGCGTAATCAAGAACTAATCCAGAAGAAGCAGCAACAAGAGAGAGGGGGGGGTCTACAGGTTCTTACACCCCATCTCACCTCCAGCCTGTTTTTTTTTGTTTTGTTTTTTTTTCTGAAACTGGGCAGGATGGCGGTCTATCTTCCTGATTACAACATCATCACGCGCACCAACGTTGACGTTCGGTGAAAGTAGACTGAAGAGAGCCCTGGGCGTCAAGTTCCCATCATCCTTTTTATTTTTTTTTCTATTTCTTTTGACATTTTTTTGTAAGAGGATTCTTTATTTCTGGGGTTGATCCACCCCGTCTTGCCTCAGCCTTTGTACCCATCCATCAAGAATGATTGAAGTTGAAGCTTGAGAAGGAGCAGGGTGGCCATTGGGTTCGATGGAGGATGAATTGGGGTGTTGTTTGCTTTTGTCTCCTGCTGTGCTGTATTTTTTTTTTTTTAATACCATGCATTGCGCTACAAAGAAAAGGAAGCACTTATTAAAAGCAAAGATGCAGCATGCTGTATCATCAGCAAGCGCTTGGCAATTTAGCTCAGTAATAAGGATGTAAGCATTTTATTTTCTGCCTCAGTTGTTTATTTCAAGGACAACACACTGTCTGTTTTCTGGTTCTAGTGGTTCTGTCACTCCTTCATGTACCATCTTTTTTTTTCTGTCCCCTCTTTATGTCTCAGTGTCTGAGTAAAACCTCACTTTGTAAAGCACAGCAGTCAAAACAAGAGCAGTTTGGGTACTGTTTGGGTGTTCATATGAAACTTGGATTAGGGCTTGTGTATTTTGTAAGCCCTCTCTGTTCTCTGAGAGTAAAGATGAATTGGTGTTAATGTTTCTTAAAAATAATAATAAATATGAGCAATCTGAGCATTTTTTGCAGACACATAAGTGGCAATACTGGCAAAGGGTCATCTGGACACGTAACCTTGAAATATGATCATCCTAACCTGGTGCTTAAGAGCAGAATTAATGCAGACATGAATGGTCTCTACACCAGGCACTTGTTGAATGTTTCTGTGAAACTGCGACACCAATTTTAATCTTACTACAGAGAATATGTTTAAACGGTCAGACTTTACTGCCACTGTTTGTGACGAGTTTTACATATTGACCAAAGTATCGATTGTGGAAAACAATATATTGCATTGATTAAAAAAAAAAGAAAAAAAAAAAGGCAACAACACTTAAGTGTCTATTCTTTGTTCATGCCAGCAGTGTTGGAAACGGGGGTGGGAAGGGGACCTGTGAGGGCACAAAGGAAATGCATGCTACCAGCCACAGCTGTTGGTTTCGGTCATCGGTTGTGTGATTCATAAGGTTTTATTTCATCACTGTCTATCACTCACTTTCACCTGTGCCTCCTCCACCGAGTTCTCTCATTTCCCATCTCCCTTGATGACTTGTTATGGTCCGAGCAGGCGTGAAAATGTTTTTCTGGCAATTGATGCCTGAGGAAAAAATGAGATGCAGCTTGAGGCCAAAGTATCACTGTTGTATTTTTCTGATAAATAAGCCGCAACTCCTGACCCCCCCACCACTTATGGCACATGGGATACCTGGTTATGTGTCTTTGTAGCATAGCAGTATTATGCCAGCAGTGCAAATATCTGGTCCAGGGAAACTGTTAAAAATAAATAAAACTAATTTTGTACCATTTCACGTTTCAAAACCATATGACAGGACATCCTCATTCATGCATGCAGTTGTCCACCCTGTCATGTGAATGATTTTTTTTTTTTTTTTTTTTTTGTACATACAGGTATATTCCTACAGAGTCATCTTTGTACTACCGTATTGACAGTTTATTTTTGATTAGCAGATTGATCCCTGCTACCTGCCTTGCACAAGAAGCTCAATCTTGACAGTATATTTCAATAAAACTCCATATTTCCCTTTACAGTGTCACACTAGCATTTTTTTGTGGTTAATAACACACACACACACACACACACACCCATCACTTTAGTATCTATAACGTGTCCTTGATCTAGCAAGAGGGGTGCTGGCCTAATAATTCTGTCAGTCTTACACACACACACACACACACACACACACACACACACACACACATACACACCGTGAGCACACGACACGTCAGTGCAAACGTAACCAGGAAGTAGCTAGCAGGAGTACGCTAGCAACGGATAATGAGCAGCTGAGACTTCTTGGTCTTTTGACAGGTTAGTGAAACACCTTTAGTCTTTTTTTAAAATATGTTTTAAGCTGACACACAGCTACCGCGGCGTCACCCGACGCTGCTTTGGTCGCTCGGCAAATTTAATACAAATACAACACAATGAACAGCCGTCTGTACAGCCAGTCACTCGGCTTAGCTAAAACTAGCATGTCGTTACCACAGGCAGGCGGGCAGCGCTGCATTGCCGGGTTGTAGTAGCGACTTACTACCACGTATTAAAACGAGTGTGAGGGTTTATTTTTTTGGTATGTAATGGTCGATATTGCACATGAGTGTAGCTTGACTTTAACACGGTCTGCAGCCTGGCTAAACCGCAACACATGGCCAACCTGTTTAGCCATGCATGGTGTTGCTGGGCTGCCGCCTCTCGCCTCAGCTGACGTTCACTCACGTTACAGGATACACGTCTGGGTTTTATCTCCCAGGCACGGACATGCATTTGTAAAGTAGCTTTATGATACATCAAGTAAAGTGCATAAGAGAATAGGGTCTCGTAGGAGTGTGTGTGTGTGTGTGTGTGTGTGTGTGTGTGTGTGTGTGTGTGTGTGTGGTGGGTGGGTGGGGTGGGGGTACACTGACGTCTCGCGATTCTTTTTTCTATTAAGATTTTCATCATTAGGGGAGCAAACATCGCTCCAAAGTTAGGATAAATTTTAGCGAGGGAAAAAATGGCACGGCTGTTTTCAAAGGGGACCCTTGACCTCTGACCTTAAGATATCTCAGTGAAGATGGGTTCAGTTGGTACACACGGGTCTCCCTTTTCAGACACGCCCACCTTATGCCAATCCCATGCAGTTTTGGCCACAAACCATGCAGGTTTTTGCAAGCAGGACGCCTATTCTAAAATGGTGTATTTGTGTATACCGGGGGATAAACAGTCTTGGAGTTGCATGGGTTTGATTGTAACGCTGTAACGAATCGTGTGAGTTCAGTGAACACAGTGTTATTCATGTGTGATGATGTTAATCCAAGTCGTAGTCAGAGCCTCAAGAAACTTGACGTCCACAAACTAGAGGATAATTCAGAAAACAAAACATTCAAATAAATTGCAATATTGAATTGCAATACTTGAATGGCAATCCATATTGAATGAGCACCCAGTATCGTGGTAGTATTGAATTGACTATTCCATCGACAAAGTCAGCATAATAGACCACGTGATTTGATATATCAACGGTAAATCCAGTTCTCTCCTTTGCTTATCTTGCTCCCCAGCTCCAGCAGGGCAGGATGGGCAGACAGAGGAAGAGGGTTGTCACCGGTGAAGCTGCTCCCCCTCCTAGGAAAGATGAGAAACCCTCTGCATTTCACCGCAAGGAGAAGAAAAAGAAAGTTGACATCGGCCAAGTGTTCATTAATATCTCCATCGGCCTCTGCATATTTAGCCTTATCTGGTTCTTTTATGCCCTGTACATGCGGTCCGCCCTGTCAAAACGGGTGGTAACTCTGCACCCTTCGCCTCCTGTGCTTGATGCCAATAGCACCACTGCCAAGGTGTCCCCTGAGAGGTTCTGGGGTTCATACAGGCCTCAGGTGTACTTTGGCATGAAAACCAGGAGTCCACGATCAGTTGTGACAGGTACCTGGAATTGTTTTGTTATCCCCTCGTTTGCTCTGGCTTGTGTTACTAAGCAAATGTGTTCAGGGATGGTTAACATTTCATAGATTTCTGATACAAAAAAAAAAAAAATCTTTATTGCAATATAGTAAAATTTGTTTAGCCTGTCAGCCACTTTGGTAGGTAACTGTTGATAACTTGGCAGCCCTGTTCTTAAAACTGAGCTGGCTGTGAAAATTGTTCTCATGGATGGTGAATTTTTAACTTGACATCTTTTGGAACCTGTAACCAATAATTTAGTTAGCTTTTCTACATGAACGGGAGCTAATGGGAGTTTTTGGTGGGGGGTCTATTCAGCTCCAAATCACAGTTTCTATTCTGCCATGCTGACTCTGAACGGCTATTTTGTCGATACGTCAGGCATTTTTATTTTATTTGAGGTGGAACAAATGTTGCTGCTTCAGATGACAACATGACCTATTCAAAGTGTAATTCCTCTGTTTCCCATTATCCAATGTTTTTGAATTAAACAGTTGAAAATTGCAAAAAAAAATCAAATCACAATACTCACAGAACTGCAATACAAACCCATTTATGTCATGAATTTTATTGTTTTGGGAGGTTTCTGCTGAATTCCATCCCTAGTTTATTGTAAAATAGTACTGTATTAGATATAATTTTATATTTCTGTGTCCTTGGTGCCGTTTTACCAATTAAATTTATTTGAATTCTTCTGTCTCCATAGGCTTGATGTGGATGCGTCAGTTTTCTGACATTGACGTGAACCTGAGGCACACATGTGAGCAGGGTGATCGTTTGCCAAGCTACAGCTGGCTGATGCATGATGGGCTCACCTTTGGTGTCCAGGAAATCCGAGACCATGACTTCACACTGACCACGGAGTTTGTCAAGAGGATGGGTGGGGACCATGGAGGAGACTGGACCTGGAGAATCACTGCCAAACAGCATGTGAGAACTGAGAATGAAGCTTGGTTTAGATTAATGTGCAGATGTTGATTTTCAGATGAGTACTGGCCAAAATCATTGCAGTTGATGGTTGTATTTAAAATTTCCTGTCTGAAACAATAATCATAAAGGCATGTTTCATTTCTTGTCTTTGTTTGCCCTCCAGAGCTCTGCCCCTCATGCGCCAGTCATCTCCCTCATGTTCTACGCAGCAGCAGATACACAAGGTTCCCTGGAGGCCCATGTGGAGGAAAAAAATCGTTTGGGGTCCATCACAGGCTTTTCTGAAGAGCTTGGCAACTTCAAAATCACGTTCCGCAAACCTGTTACTGGAGAGTTATCCAGTGCTAAATACGCAAGGTAAATTTATGAATACATGGGGAAATGGTAAGGGCATGGGGATCTCTAGCAAGGTAGTCTCCAAAGAGAGTGATTGTGGTGGATTCTGGAGGCTACATCATATTCAGTGTGACTGCCAGTGCATCAGAGGATTTTATTAAGATAAAAGATGAGCAGCAAAAGAAGATATAATGCTTGAAATGAATGGAATATGATAAAATAGTGCACTATCGCTTAAATTTATCCAGTCAAGAAATAAAAGAAAATAGGAAAGGCTATGTGTAGAAAAAGCTTAACAGTAAGCTCAGAAGATGTCCTGTGTGTAGCAACAACTAGGCTATTTAGCAACAGCTGTTTAAACTGGATGGGAAAATGAGCAGTGCTCTCTTGATATTCTTTTGAGATATAATAGAGAGTAGAAAACTTTTTGCATTTGGGTTTCACTCTTAGGAGCCTTTGGTCCAGGTTTAATTTTATTGATGACTTGTATGAGCAATTGCTATTTAACCTTTATGTGTATAGTGCAATGTGAGACAGAGTAAAAGCTTACGCCTTGTGATCCATTTTGTTAAAGCACAGCATACATACAGCAGATAAGGTTATATGTATGAGAGTTATTGACCTCTTACACGTATTCAAGTTTTGTTTGGGTGCTTAAAGAGGACAGACAGCAACATGGTACATGCACAGTGTGGCTGACAGTAGTTTCTTATATTTTCAGTTATAACTATCTACAGACTCTCACTCCCGGCTTTGAAAAGCTGACTGACATTGTGAAGAACAGCCTCAACCGCAGGTTTGTCTACAGTCCGCCCTCAGGTGAGAAGAGACATTACATTGCTGTAGACACCTATAAGCCTCCCCACCACCAACACCAACAGAAACCTGCCGACACCAGGAAGGAGAGTGACTTTGTGGTTCACCAGGTCACTGTCCAGACACCATTCCAGATTGAAGTTTTATTTGAGTCTGGAAGCTTCCGCAACCGTCCCCACCAGCTGGTGGGGACAACCATGACTGAGGAACTGGAGAAGAGGAAAGCTGCATTTGATGCTAAATTTGAGAAGATTTTTGGCATTAAGAGCAAAAATTTTAGCCAGGCGCATGTCAAGTTTAGCAAGGCGGCACTCAGCAACATGTTAGGTGGAATGGGTTATTTTTATGGACAATCCGTAGTTCAGTCACTCTACAATGAATACCCGCTCCTTTACCCTGAAGGTGCATTATTTACTGCCGTTCCATCGCGCTCTTTCTTCCCCAGAGGATTTCTTTGGGACGAGGGGTTTCACCAGCTGCTGCTGAGCAAGTGGGATGCCCAGGTGACACGGGAGGCTATTGCTCACTGGTTCGATCTTATTAATATGGAGGGCTGGATCCCCCGTGAGCAGATCCTTGGAGATGAGGCTCGCAGTAAGGTCCCAGCAGAATTTGTAGTCCAGAGAAATGAGAATGCCAACCCACCCACTCTCTTCTTGGCTCTTCAGGAACTTATTGAGCAGCTTTCTTCAAATCCAGACACGGCAGCATCTCAGCCAACGCTGCCTTTCCTCCGACGGCTCTTCCCCAGACTCAAAACCTGGTTTGAATGGTACAACACCACACAGTCAGGGCCCAAACCCAACTCTTACCGCTGGCGTGGACGTGACAAGGACACCAATCTGTTCCTCAATCCCAAAACTTTGACGTCTGGGCTAGACGACTACCCACGGGCCTCACACCCATCAGCTGATGAACGCCATGTGGATTTACACTGCTGGATGGCACTGGCCTCAGGAATCATGGCACGTATAGCACGGCTTCTTGGTGAGTCCCATGAGGAGTATGAGCAGACCCACCAGGTGCTCAGTGACAACAATCTACTGATTGAGATCCACTGGTCTGAACAGCACCGTGCTTTCAGTGACTTCGGCAACCACACCCAAGACGTGTCTCTGCAGCTGGAGAAAGTGTATGTGCCTCCCGGGCAGCCTCGGCATCAGTTCCCTGTGGCACGGCTGGTGCGCTCTGTCCGCCGGGACCCCACGCTACAGTATGTTAATGCTTTAGGTTATGTGAGCTTGTTCCCCTTCTTACTGCAAATCCTTGAGCCGGACTCACCCAAATTAGAGCATATCTTCAGAGACATGAGACACTCTGATAAACTGTGGACACCATATGGCCTGCGCTCACTTTCTAGGACTGACCGCCTGTATATGAAGCAAAACACAGAACACGATGCCCCCTACTGGAGGGGGGCGATATGGATCAACATCAACTATTTGGCAGTCAGAGCCCTGCATCATTACAGCAACATTAAAGGGCCGTATCAGGAGAAGGCAGCTGCTCTTTATCAGGATCTTAGGACTAATATTATCAACAATGTTTACAGACAGTATGCTGAGACAGGGTATATCTGGGAACAGTATAATGACAGCACTGGCAGGGGCCAAGGAAGTCACCCCTTCACTGGCTGGTCAGCCCTGACAGTGTTAATGATGGCTGAACAGTACTGACACTAGAAGTCTCATCTCAAGTGTTCATGGCCCACATTTATTGTGGTATTGCTGAAAAAAACAGCATGATTTAAGTTGTTTGATTGATGAAATTTCCCTAACCACTGAGCACAAGGTCCAGCTGACAAAAAGCATATTCTCAAGAACCCAGTGACACAACCACAGAAGCAGTGCCCTTTAATGAAATCTACAGGTTTCATGCAGGTATCCCGTCAATTAATTTATTTGTAATTTATGAAGGATGACTGCATACCAATTTATTGAGAAGGGCATGTACCACAGTCTAGCTGTGTGTAGAGCCCAGTGCAGCTTTATGCTTCATCTCTACACAAAGAACATTTAAAATATCATGTCCTCAAAACACAATTATTAAAAGGAAGTTACAGCAGCATAACTTTTTTGAAGGAATAAAATATTAGGTTAGTTACAGCATTTGTAAAAATTTATAATTATAGATTGAAATTGTCAGAGACTCAAGTAGCAAGCTTTAATATGGAACATGAGTCATGCACAAGAAAATCACCAGTCCACCTCTGAAATGAGGATGATCTTACATGTACAACTGTGAACAAATTTATAACAATTTTCTGAGAAAATGAGAGCGCAAATGAGTGGGTAGTGTGTTCACTTTACAAATGAGGGCCGTTGTCTTCAATAGTGCCATGTTTGTCCTTATGCTATATGTCTCCAATTCTCTGCTGTCTTAATGAATTTAAACTGTTTGAATTTTTTTTTTTAATTTAAGCTGTTTGATCACAGTCTTTCAAACAGAGTCTATACAGTGCACAGCTTTTATAATGTTTTCTTTCTCTAAAAGCAACCGTATTTTGTATACAGAACCTGTGGTTTGACTGGCAGGGAACAACATGAAATTTGACTGGCATTGTTTTTGTTTTGTTAAGGAAACAATAAATGATTTAAATATTGAACTTTTTTGTCGTACTGTAACTTGTTTTTGATGTTTGTATGTTATTTCCACTGAGGTAAATATATAGCATTTATTGAATCTAAGCATGTAGCTACAGTCATAGTTTGACAGCAGGAGACTGAAAAACACCATCATCTTTTCGCCTTAGCTCTTATTTTCTGTCATAGAACTTCTTTAGAGTCGCAGGAACATTGTCAGGGCACTACGCCTCAGACCCTTGTACTCCACCATACTGGGTGCTTGTAATTGGCTTCGATTTTTAAGCTTATTCTGTCGTCGCACTCACATTTGCCAACAAAATCAATCCATGTCCAAAAATAGTGTGATGAGAAAGAGCTCTGACTGGAACAATGTTATCTTCAGTAAGATATCTTAACTGGCTCGCTTGCAAAAGGAATTCAATGAACAGAATACCTAGAGTTGCATAGATGAGTCTTATTAACTGCATAGTTGTTGGAGTCTCAATGATACATGCAATAAAAAAGCATTAAAAATGCACATCATACTGTGCAGGCAGTTTCTTGATGTATGCATGTGGTAGGTGTTTGAAAGGTTGAAAAAATAGGGCATTAACTGTTTAGGAATTACAGCTAGTTTTATAAATTGTCGCACCATTTTCAGAGGTTCAAGAGTAATTGGACAAATTATACATAGCATACGTAACTATAATTATAAGAATTATATTCAGTATTTAGAGGAAGATCCTTTGCAGTCGATGACTGCCTGAAGTCTGGAACCCGTGGACAACATCACTAAAGCTTCCTCCCTTGAGATGCTCTGCCAAGCCTTTACTGCAGCTACCTTCAGCTGCTGCTTGTTTGTGGGTCTTTCTGCCTTCAGTTTGGTCTTCAGCAAGTGAAAGGCATGCTCAATTAGACTGAGGTCTGTAAACGCCGTCCTATCGGTTTTGTGGCATTTGGCTGGATCTGAGCAGATAGTAGATCCCTATAAATATCAGAGTTCATCCTGCTGCTTCCATCAGCAGTCACATCGTCAATAAACACCAGTGAGCCAGTTCCATTGGCAGCCATACATGCTCATGCCATAACACTGCCTCCACCATGCTGGACAGGTAATGTGCTCTGCTGGGGTCATGAGCTGTTCCTTTCATTCTCCACACTTTTCTCTTACCATCATTCTCGTACAAGTTAATCTTCATTTCATTAGTCTAGGAACCTTGTTCCAGAGCTGGGAAGGCTTTTTAGATGTTTTTTTGCAAAGTCGAATCTGGCATTCCTGTGCTTGAGTGACACCAGTGGTTTGCACCTTGATGAACACCCTCTATTTATTTTTTTAAAATGAAATCCCTTAAATCAATGCTGAAAGTCTGCACTTCAGTCACATCTTGATTACTCCATTTCAAATCCACTGTTGTGGTGTACAAGGGCAAAATTATGAATATTGTGTCACTGTCCGAATACTTATGAACCTAACTGTAATTGCCTTCAAAATTGCTGTGTAACCAAAATGGTCTTCAGCTGCTGATGTTCCACTTATGGTTTTATACAGTATGTAAGTACTGTAACTACTGGAAACACAAGAATGTTTTCGTCATTTTGTGGTCAATACTCCCCAGGTGTTCAGCGGAGATGTTAGCATTCTCCTGTCAGTCAAAGTAGACAGTAGCTTCAACACAGTGTGACCTTAAGTGCAGCAGCTCAGTCCTCTTCCTTTTGTCAGACAGCACATTTGAAGGCCACTAGCTGACGTCAATCTGCTGCTAGTTATTTCTTTTACCTGCCTGGTTTCCATGGAGCACAGTTTTGAGGGCTGGGTGCTTAATTAGACAACATCAAAAGCCATGGGGAGTATATGGATGGCAAATTCTTTCACTCTTTGACATATACCGGCGTACATTCACACACCAGGGCATACAGTAGCAGTTTTCTTATTAATACTTTGACACAAAATAAATAACGTCTGGGTGAGGACAACAGTCATGTTAGCTCTCTCTAGTCTGTGTGCATGACCACTGGGTCCCAACCCCTTGTCTTTCATAAATCCCGTGAATAGCCTAGACGTGCAGTTGTGTAGCTGAAGGCTGAAGGCTTAGCATGGTGCAGTAAGGTTGCGTGGTTAAAAATAGTGCCTGTACTCTATCTGCAAGCAGAGCAGCAGTCAGGCTGTGAAGACACAGATTGGCAGTTTCACCACAGTTATCTGTAACTGTGATCAAGACTATTATTTTGTTCATCAAGATGGCAGACAATGGAAATTATTAATAGCAACTTGTATGTACTGTGTAAGTCAGTGCTTGTGTGCATTCTGCCAAATCAAAGCTGTCATCTCCAAGGCGTGCAGCCCATCTTTGAGCACTTACCACTCGGAAACTTTGCCAGACATTCATTTTACTGAATTGTGGTGAGTTTAGATCTCTGAAACTATTTACCAGTGGATGATGGTATCAGTGTGCAATCATTGCCTTTGGGCTTAGTTGTGGGAGACAAAAGCTCATCATTTGACCCATTGACCTGTTAACGCAAAGCACATTACCAAGGGATTTGGATACAGATGAGCCATATCCTCTGCCTTTTGCTGTTTCTCTCAGAGGAAATGGATTCCACATCCCCTCAATGCAACTACAGTCAAAAAATGCATTTATTCCTTTGAAGAGTGCGGACAATCTGTGTGACTAAAGCACTCACTGCGCAATCCATCCCCCTCACCCAGGACCCTTTTTTCACAGTGAAATGGGATAATAGCCAAACAGCATCAGAGCTAACTAATGTGACTGCATAATAAACAGATGAGTCAGGGGAGTATTCATTTGCATATTATCTCAACCTTATCAGAGCTTCAATATATTGAATATTTTGTGGTTGCCCAGAACCAATTAATTGGCCAGTGAGTGCTGTGAATGCAGTGAATGTAGTGTCCAAATGGACACTGCACAATATTGAGATAAAGAGTTTCCTTTTTTTTTTTTTTTTTTTTTTTTGGTCATGGTGGAAATCATTGTACATCTGCAGAGTAGTCATAAAGTTGTCTAATACTTGCTGGAAATCGCCCCCTCTAGTACTGACTGCTTTGTGGAATGTAATTACTGGGAACTTATGCTAGAGGGAGCTAATTAATAAGGCATTTGTGAGTGGAAAAGAGCCTTTTTGAATACAGCTCAGCTATCATTTTACTTACAATAGAGAGCTGCTTAGAATTACAGCAGTATAAGTGGATAATTATGCTAATTGCTCCATTTGGATATAAGATATGGTGGCAGGCTATATTTCTAGGTAATCTCAGTTCATGCATTACGTTTGCTTTCCTCACACAGGTTCTCTATGCACATGTGGGCTTGTAGATTCTCATCATTTCAGGGGCGAAAGTTAAAGGTTTTGACCTGAGGTTATACACTGATGTGGATAATGTAGTGGGATTTAGTTATCTGACAACCATTTGTCTGCTTCCCAGACAAATGGACAAGCCTTTTGGCATTCTCTCTTTCATCTCACGCTGCTTATGACGTCCACAATTATTTAGTGTATTCCTCAGGCCCTGTGGGTATGAACAGTCTAATGTTTTGTTCACTATCAACTTTAATCAGCCCGCTATATGTAGGCTACTGTGAACCACCCCTTGTTTGTAGAGGAACTCCATCACTGACATCACTGCTCTCCCAGGGGATCATTGAATATCGCAAAACACAGTAACACTGTTTGTACTCCCCGGCATCACAATAACATGCCTTCCTCCCCCTCTTTACTTCAGCTGTCACCATCATTCACCGTGGTTTAACTGCTTTCTATACTTTGTATCTCTGTAAAATATCTCCTAGTATCTCTGACCACCATCAGCGATCTTATGCACCCCGCCTTTGCCCCCCAGAAGCTTGCTGCTGAGCACCCAACTTGCCTCAGCCAACATAGGTCTATGTGTATGTTATGTAAGGCCCACTATAAATAGGTTCACCCGGGATCTTTTGTCTTTACCTGATTCGCTCTTAGCCCAACGGTTTTTATTTCTGGAGAGAGCTGTGGAAGCTAGTGCAATGTAGAGCTGGCCGTTTCCATAGTTACTTTTGTTAGCTGCAAGCTCTTAACATTCTTCATCTGTTTCCTCACATGTCTGCTGTAAGCCATTTGTTTGAATCTGTATTGCATCTCCTCATGATGACTGTGCATCAAAGCACTGATGGAAACAATGATTGCTAATTGTCAATATTCATATCTTTGCACAGATATTGCATTGTGCTGTCAGTAAGAGCAACACATAGAATCACATGTTGGCTATGTGCAGAATATTTGGCCAAGATTTATGCTGAGACTAGACTTTGCAGACTTAATTGGTGATTGATGTCAGTGAAAAGTACATGCAATTAGTCCCACTTTATGTGATAATGATTTTGTGGAGAGGATCTTATTGACTGTCTGTCTTAAGGGGATTGTTGTATCTGGCAGAGTAAGTAACCTAGATATTTTTGAAGCCTTATAGCCTAATTACCCTTACCTTCCATGCCATCGGTCATTTAGAACTGAGACCATTCTGCTGTCTGAGTCCAAAATCATACTGAATTAGTAGGCAACGCTGACCATTATATATGCAGTCACAGAAAAACAACACTGGGCAGCTTGTTTTTTTCCAGTGTTACATTTCATGGATTTATCATGAAAATCTGCAGGCAGTTAGATAACAGCAGGTAGCTGGATCAGGCCCAAGAGTTGATCTGTCAGAGTGCTGTTGAGCATGGATCCTGCAGAGAAGAGGGCAAGGTGGGAGCCATGCCAGTGCAGTGTGTGTGGGGGAGTCTGGGTTCACGGCTGAAGACACACCGGGGCATTCCGCAATCACGATTGGAGAGCTGAATGTGAGTCCAACATATAGCCCTGTTGTAGAAACAAAGAGCACAGGCGGCTGGGGACCAAAGTGGGCGAGTGCGGAGGTATTTTTGGAGCATACGGGAAACCTGCCACACCAACAGCAGCATCGGGGCCTGGTACCGGGCTTCCCTAACCCACTCCCACTCTCAGAGGGAGAGCGAGAAATGTTCCTTCAAAAGACGAACCATGCTTCCGCTCCCTGTCTTTTTCTTGTTCTATTTTTCCTTCAATTGCCCGGTGTTTCAATGATGATGTGGTATATATAACCATGTATGGCCCAACATGAGACAGAGAGAGAGAGAGAGAGGAGAGAAAGAGGGAGAGAGGGAAAAAATAACGAACTTGGCAGCTGAGGCGAGTACCTTGTATTTATAGAAAGTCGTGTTTCCGGCAGAGGTTTCTGTGGTGTTAGCACTCCCAATCCATTTTTGCGGTGTCTTACAAGCCCTATTGTATCCAGGTTTAGATTGAAGATGTTCCCTCATCTGACGCCTTGGGGGGAGATTTGAATGTGAGACATGTTGTCAGAATGTGATTTGGGGGAGGCAGATAGATTTCTCCTGCTCTCGTACCACCCTGGCTTTTTGCTCCAAAAAATCTGCTGTGCATCTTGGAAGTTAAATGGTATTAGCTGAAAGTATAGCACCGTTCTTGAGGCTGAATATAAATGTATGTACAGTATGATATATGTGCATTTGATTACCATATAGATGCTCAAAAAAAAACATCTCACATGTTAATGTAAGGTCCCATAGATTATTTTATTTACTGTATACATTGCCATCCAGCATTACTGTCATTCTTGAAAAGGATGATCCAAAAGGTTTATAAATAATAAATGCCAATAATAAACTATATTCTGTGTTCATAAATATAACAAGATTATATTTTAATTACAGAAACCTTACAATTGAAGATATTTCTTCATATTGTGATAACCTTTCATCAAAGCTGTTGCTACCTTCTGTTTTTTTTTTTTTTTTTTTTTTTTTTTTTGTCAAATTTCACTGTGCCTGTTTCATGTATAACCCTTGTAAATCATGGTAGGTTAAAGTGATTTTTTTTTTTTTTTTTCAAACATCGACAGCCTCTGCATCTCAGTGGGTTTCCTGGTATGGATCATCTCTCTCTATTATTTACTCTCATACAGTGTGGGATGCATAGTTGGTTGACAAAATGCCAACATATGGAGACTTTGAGGAACCACTGCACATCAAGATAGAGATCTATTTTGAAGTAAGAACTAAAGTAATGTCTTCCATACTGTCGAGTAATGATGGAGAAACAACACCAAAAACAGTTGACATCAACTCCTACACTCTGGATAGAGAGTCTGGGTCAACAACTTGAAAATCAAAAAAGCAGCAGAGTTGACTGACCACAAAAGTTTGGAATTCCAGCTCTAAATCCAAGGTTGAACTGGCAGAAATGCTTCACTTGTTCTCAGTAGCGGGGGTGAAAGTCCTCTGTATTTCTTCTTTTGGCTCAAAATATTAATAGTAAACTCAGTAGCTCTTACCAAAACAGAGTTACAGTGTGGTTTGCAGACAAAAACAATTCATGCCAGTATGAACAACAAAAAATCCTACATATGAATACACACAGACATAATGTATAAAAGCCAAAAGATCATAATAATTTTGTTAGCTTGAACTCCCAAGCTTTAGTTTTCAAAATCAAATATCAAAATTTTTGTCTAGACTCTGGCCCCACCTGAGATTCTCTGTTTAGTCTAACCTGGGATGTAGCTGGAGACAAGATTTGTCCAGATATTTAAAGTAAGTTAAAATCTTAAATTCTGATGTTTGTTGGGTTTTCAGCAGTAATTTGACTGCACAGTCAGGCAAAACCATGCACTGTGCCATGGCTTAAGGCTTGAGACAGGAGAACAAGATCATACAGCAGCCAAGGTGGATGGATAGGTCCTAATGCACTGGCAAGTTAAATCATTTAAAAAAAAACAAAAAAAAAAAACACTTGTATGGAACAAAAGACAGGTAATGAGAGTATTTGTCTATGTCAGGGTCAGTGATGAGAACCTCAGATTTGTCTGAATTTTGTTAAAGGACATTTTGGAACATTCAGTCCTCAACCTCAGCAGCACAGACTTGTAGCGCTGCCAATTCAGCAGGATGGTGAAGCCGAACTGAAAGAAATATTTGAGTATTTTCAACATAGCAACCCCTTTCTCGTGAAAATGATACTAATGAATAGTACTTCAAGTATTAATGAAAAGGTTATAACAACAATGACCACAAAAACATACATTGCACTCGAGCTCACCATCTGCAGGATGAAGAAGAAGGAACCACAGCTGGACCCAGAACAGAGCGTTCCCTAAAGCAAAAAAAAAAAATGTAGCCAGCAACAGAAACATAATCAAAACAAATTATTTTTAGGAAATAGGTGTCAGTCCAGGGCTGTCCCGATGATATCAACCCATTTAATCATAAAAGGTAATCTTAAAAATAATTTTCCCTCCAGGAGTTGTTTTGGTGCCAAATCTTCATATCAAAAAAAAAAAAAAAAAAAAAAAAAAGACATCAGAATATAAAGCTAAAACTACTAAATTACTATTAAAACATGAAATCACTACATTTATAGCAGCAGCATATGTGCGTTTAAAGATTTTTTTTTTTTTTATTATGGACATTTCACTTTAGGATAACACAGGGCTGGTTTGGTCAATCAAACACACTGACATTCAGTGAAGGGCTACATAAGGTGTAATTCTTCTCAACAAATCTGAGATAGAAACGTCATCACCAGTCATAGCTATTGTTGGCACAAATCAGTGTATTTCAGAGTAAAGTGCTGTGTAGTTTGTTGCTTTGTGTAGGAGGTCAAACAGATACCTAAGCTAATTAGAAAGACATGGTGTGAAATATTTTAGTGAAGGACTATATTAATGCATGTTCCACTTGTGCTTTACTGAAATGATTTGTTGAGTAAAAGTTCTTAGATATCCTTTCATTATAGCAGTGCTTCATCTTTCAACCATAGCCAATGCTTTGAACCTCTTTTGAAGTCAATATCCTTGTTAAACCATGGAAGCAGCTTTGTGTTGCACTACATTCTTTCTCAAGCTAACACGCTGTTCCCTAAGAAACGAGAGCATTTTTCCTCGCCGTGCTTAAATGCACTGGAATACAACAAAGGTTTTCATTTAACTTTTACAGGTATGGCGTTACCCCTGCGCTATAATGTCAGTAAGTGCTAACATTACATAAATCCATTACTTAGTCCGTGTGCTGTGGCATTTTATGGAGGAGAGAGGTTACAGCCACACTGCAGTTATCATAACAGCATCTCGTGATCTGAACTCTGTGTGATCAGATTGGTTTTAATAGACTCAGGATTACTTGGAGGCAGTTCCTCAAAGCTAAACATCTCTGGGCCTAGAATTAGAGTGCACATCTAAGGTGAAAACGATTTGTTCCAGAGAATGTCAAAGCCGCAATGAAAGAGCTTATATGCTATTATCATACGCTAACTTAAAAAGATGACAGGGCAGCAACTCACAGATCCTTTGATATATTTTTCACTCCTCAGTACTGAAGGAGATAACATAAAATTTGAATAGTCTAGTAAAAGCACAAGCATGTCGCTTATTAGGTCTGGCAGTCTAGTTGCATATGTGCTGAAATAGACACAATTATGTTTCTCTCCTTATAGCCTACACATTTTCTAATTTTGAGTTAATCTCATCCATAATAAAGCATATTCAGATGATATGTACATGACCTGAGCTTATACAGTCACACAGTAGCCGTATTAGTGCAGGATTTGATCTAAGTAGAGAAATAATCAAGTTGCTTTGGTGATTGTGTGTCTGCTGTGGTATGGAGAAATGCATTTCTTTCACCGAGCCACTCATCTACATGGCAAGGTCACTGTCCATCACCACAAATATATTGATTTTCAGGGACCATCTGTGGCCTCCATCTTCATCATGACAGTGGAATACACTGCCTCAGAGACACAAAAAATAAAATTTGAGGCTTTCGACAGCCTTAGCATACAGGTAATATAGTACTGCGCTACTTCAGCCACAGGGCCACTGCTCTTGTGTGAATAGAAGCATTATTATTCTGCTGACCACTGCTCCCACCGAGAAAGAAATGCACTGGAGGATTAAGGTGATCCAGTAAAATGACTGTGTTAGTAGTGACTGAAATTTCCCTATAGCCCTCTGAGGCAGGATAGCATTGATTTCATGCAATGTGTTTCACCTAAATGCAGAACCACAGGAATCATTCAGTATAAAGGGGCCTGTGTGTTGTGGGTTGTTCCTTGGTCAGATGTATTATTGTAGCAGCCCTGTTGGTCAGACTTCACACTGCACCGTCGCTATCCGTGGTGCTGAAACTCAAACTGGTGCCAGAGGGCCACTGCACACAGCAACGTCCTATGAAAGCATATCGACTTTTTGTAATAGGAAATGTGACCACGGAGTGCACCCAGCAACAGATGCGAAACTGAAAATAAAAAAAATGCTTTGGGGGTTGAAATGTCATGTGAACAGTTGGGTTCAACCACTGAACACCTCAGGGGTGTTATCGACTCCCTTCATTCCTTAAAGGCCAAGGCTTCGTTTGGACAGAGCTTTGCAGTTCGCCCTCGGTGTAAGCGATCACAATTTCCAGCGACCGCACTAGAGGAAGTGAACAAGCGAAAACAAAAGCTGGGCAGTTGCCCACCAGGAAGGGATGTTCAGTTTAACCCCTGAAAACATCCAGACCATGCATCCAAATACTAAACTGGCGCAGAGTGAAAATCTCTGCTAAGGCGAGGGATGAATTAAACCTCTGGACTGTAGGAAAGTTGACCCTGCGTATATCCATCTTTAGGATTATGCATAATTCAGTTCACTAATTCTCACTTATAAACACATAGAAAGCTAATTTACCCGATTCTGACTATAGAAAATATAACTACATGTTCAGGTTACCTCAGCTTTCACCTTGGGTCACCTATAAGTTAAACATGTTTAGGTGTTCCCTAACAGGACAAGAGGTATCATGGATTTTTACTCAAAAAAAAAATCTCGTTTAATAATTTTCCTTTAAAAATATATACTGCACATATTACTGGCAGTTTAAAAAAATGCCTTTGCATGTCCTTAACTCCCATAGCACATGAATGTCGACTGTCAGGGCTACAAAGAGCAGGCGGTCCCTCCCGCAAGGCTAATCCTTACAAATAAAGTCAAAATCGAAATCAATAGACATGCAACTCTACTGCTCTTTCAGTGGCAGTGACATATCTGTTTCTGTGTTTTAGCTCTTAGTTAATTTTTCTTGCGCTGTATGGATCTCCCTGCAAGCCAGATTCCGCACCGGAGACAATGAAGTTTTGAAGTTGAACACCTTTTAACCTATCAGGCAGAAATGAGACCTCAAATTTCCACTAATGAAAAATCTCTATAATATTTCTATAGGGTGGTAACTTATAGTGTAATGGTATAAATTACACAGTTACCCCTCCTGTACATTATGTTTTTCTATGTCCATCACTATAATATCCCTACAGGACACTGCATTTATATTCTGCTGTGAATATCTGTAGAGCAGGTTACTCTTTTAAAACATAATATCTGTATATAAGGCTATTCTAAAGGATTCTTCTTGTATTTTGCGTTATAAATAAGTGTCCTTCAGTGAATGAAGAAAATTAAAAAATACTAAAAAATAAAAAAAAACTCTGGACAAATCTTCTGTTGCTGTATGAGATGCTTACCTGAAAAGTCTTTGACATATGTGTGGATGCTGTGAGTCAAGCTACATTATTCACACAATAATCCAATTTAGGCTCCTGCCGTCAGTAAGTCATGAAAGGTGTAAAAATGTTTGGATTCGGATGTGGGTATTTGTATAAGTATGCATTTTCTTTGTTTTGCACATACCGGAATGAACAAAATATGTGAGAAGGTATTAATGAATTATTAATCCTCAGGTCAGATAGTAGCCCGACCTCACCACCAGTGTTGTTCTTCCTCATTAAAGTAAGTAATTTGCCAGCAATTTTCTGGTTCTTATAGGAGACAATACTAATTGATAACATTACTCGTTACATTACTTTTTCATTACACTCCCTAAACTGGTAGCTTCATTCCCTCCAACCCCCAAAAGCGAGGTAACCCTCCTGTGAATCATCAATTAAGGTAACCAAACAGCGTCTGCGTCTAATGCCCTTGCCACCATCTCTTTCCCTAAAATCATAAACGCTGGAATAGCTACTGGCCCGAGAAATTAAAAAAAATATTTTTGCCATTTTCGTCCGAGCTAGATAATGTGAGAAAACAGCGTTCCTGACCAAAATAATCGGGGGATGGCGGTGGTATGCAGTTTGGGAGATTTCAGCTTCACTCTGGTTGCCTGTTTGGAGGGGGGCGATAACACGAGTGTGAACTTCATGTGTTGAATCGGTAATTTCACTGTTATTACCAAACGATAAATAATAATTCCTTACACTATTCGATGCTGTGAAAAAGAAATGAAATCGCTGAAATGTGTTACCACCCAGCACTGGTCGCCACTTGTTGCAACGTCAGACTCCATCTCTCCAATTTGGGGAGGGAGGAGGGGGGAGGGGACACGTCACATCCTCTGTCCATATATGGGCATGAAGTTTACACGCAGCGGGGAATCCTCTCACTGGAGCTGATGAATGGGGAGGAGGGCCGAGGGAGCAGCCAAAGTGTATATAAGGAGAGAGAGGGGAAGTCGCTGATGTGAAATCCACAGCAGCAAATACCGCGGAGCTGAGACGAAAAGGAATACCTAATTTGCTTTTTACACCTTTTGACACAGACAGACCACTTTGGATAATTTGTTGAAACCATCTGGGGGTGTTGAAAGAAACAGTTATTTGCATTCGTTTTGCATCTCCCTTTCTGTCATTTCCCTGGGAGACACGGACTTCTAAGTGCACCATTATGTTGAACAATATGGATTTGAATGCTAAAGATTCTTTTTACCCCCAGTTTGAAAATTGCAACAGTTCTTCCCTGGGAATGGAAAATAGCGTGCGGAAAGATAACCAGGAGGTGTATGTCGATGCAGAGCGGGGGGTACCTGCCCAGTTTGGCCACGGTGAGTTCGCATTATTGCAACACCGCGCAGGCTATAAAATGTGCATGCATAGAAATATCAAATAAAATATAGCCTAACAAATTCGGGAAAATCAAGAGGAGATAGTACTTTACATATGTATCAAGGCACTTATTATCAAGGCAAACCTGTGCCGATTACGCATGAATGTTTATGTAATGGTTCTTCTTTTCCCCGTTTAATTTGCGCTGATTCTCTGAAATGGAACACTTGTCATGACAAAGTTTTCTCTCTTTCTAATTCAACAGAGGGAACCCCTGTAACCCTCAAAACCGAAGCCTCCAACTCGGAATTTGCTTTTAACCCCTGCGAGTGCCCAAAAGACACCTACACCCCCACCTCCCTCGCCTACTCCGGCAGTTTCTATGTTGAAGCATCTCAGGGGGCGCCGTGCAGCACCGAAACACTTCTCAACATGATCACAGAGATTGTTGGTATATCTACATTGCCAATCTCTGAAGTGCAGCAGAGTGGCAATGGCCGGGGAACTTATCCGTCGCCTGCGCCGATGGAAACCAGCCATGGCGATTTTGGAGACCCTGCCAAGAGGCAATCCTACACTTGCTCCGGACCCACTCCTCCTGTGTACTCTCCGGATCAGACGTGCCCGAGCTTTGCTGACGATCAGGCCGGAAGCCACACTCAAGACCCGGCCTCTTCACAGTTTAGCTTCGGCTCCTCGGCCCCAAACCAGAAGAAGGTTGAGCCAAAGTCAGAAGCTGCGTCTTTCCCTGTTGTGGTCAAGAACGAGTTTGAAAGCAGCTGTTACGAGTGGGGCACATTTAATAAGTCTGACTGTTTGGAAACGGGCTTCCAGACAGAAACCTTCCCCATGTCAAATGATTTCCCTCCTGACCAGCAAATGGATGTAAAGGAACTCTTGGACACATTCCCCCCAATTTGCCCCAACCCAGAGATGGAGTTTAAAGTCGAGGGAGGCATTAAGCAGGAGCCGTGTTTCTCTGACACCTGTTCTCAGAGCTACTCCAGTCCTCTGTACAATAATTACCCACCGCCACCGATGGGCCTCTCATCCAACCTGAAGCCGGTTACATTCCCTGTTGAACTTCCACAGCCGTCCAATCAGTGCGATTCTTTATACACATCACCAGCTTTACCGAGCACCATAGACTCCATCCTGTATTCTTCCTTGCTGCCGGACTCTTTTGCCCAAAGTTACACCCGTGTGACGAAGCCTCCGAGGGCCAGAAAGAGCCCCGCCACCTCTCACGGCCCGGCCAAAGAGAAACCATTCACATGCCCTATGGAGAGCTGCGATCGCCGATTTTCCCGCTCGGATGAGCTGAACCGGCATATTCGCATTCATACGGGGCACAAACCCTTCCAGTGCCGCATCTGTTTGCGCAGTTTCAGCCGTAGCGATCACCTTACCACCCACACCAGGACTCACACCGGGGAGAAGCCGTTTTCCTGCGATGTCTGCGGCAAACGTTTCGCCCGGAGCGACGAGAGGAAACGGCATGGACGCGTACACCTGAAACAGAAGGAGAAAATGGAAATAAAGCCACAGGTTGCCACCAGTGCATGGCCATTCACTCTTCCCGAGGGAATTTGAAGAGTGATAACGCCCCCACAGTACTATATGTGTCCACACTACATTAGGATCTTTCCGTCTTGGAAGATAAGCCAGCTGATTACGAGTTGATGTCTCAGTTGGTTTGACTGGCAAGTCCAACCCTGACACGAGAGGTTTTGGAAGATGCTGGAGGGGCAGAAAGGGGGAAAGAGGGCTCTGCTTTGGCCCTATTGCCTGCTGTTGATGCTGCTGACTCTATGCAATGATGCATACGTTGTAAAAGTGGGTGAACAGCTCAACAGTGACTTGTTGCTGTTACTGTCAACAGAGCCAAACCTCTCTGCGGCATTGCATGACTGCTGTTCAGCACCTCTTCATCTGGACAGCTCCAACCTCGATAACAAAACCATCCGCGTTGTGAACCTGGGATGGATTGCACTTAAACTTAAAGATTATTGATATTTCCACTTAAGATTCTTATTTTCTGCTTTTAGCATTTTTAGAGCAATGGTTCGGACAATGGTTCTTAAAATGCATGTTTATGTCAGTGTTTTCTTTTTCCCCTTTTCTTTTTTTTTCTTTTTAAAGGAATATCGACCACTGTCAAGGTAGTCTTTCACTCCACAGTGAAGGTTTATGACATGAATGTAGGCTAACATATTTATGGCTTTGACCATAAAGCTGTCCATCTTTGCCCAGATTTAGTGTTTGTTTAACTTTTTATCATTTGGCTGTCAGTGTTTTTGTCATTGGTCTTTGTGTTGTGTTACAATTGTTTGAATTATTACAATTGTGAAAGATATATCATAAATGGGAAATAAATATATTTGTATTACTGTACTTCTTTGTATTTTTATAGCTAACTGTATATTTTACATTTACCACATTTGAGCTTCATTTTTAAAGTGAAATGCATTCTAAGTCATTAACAATGTTTTGGTTTTGGAGGGCTATTGTTTAGCAACACAATATTTTAAATGTTACAGTTTGATATCAGAAACATTTTCGCACTTCATCCCATTGTTGATATGATGAGAAATATTTCATTGATGCTGATCTAGATCTGAGAGGGATAAGAATGTACACTAGTTGTAGTATGGTTTTTCAATGATTTTACAGTATGTACAGAAGTATGTTTAATCAAGCTAGACATGACTAGCAGAACATATAAACATTGCTTATGAGTAATCAGGTAGCACACATTGCTGCGGGTTTCTGTGGACTTTACCTTGGAGATGAAAGGGTTTGGCTCCTGCTATCATTTGCTGGGGATATATGCTGAAAAGTTCACTTTAGCAAAAACAATGGTGACAGTTTGGTGAAATTATCAGCAACAGTCAGGGTACTGCAAAAAAGTAATTTAACTCGCCTTAAGTTATATTAACTGTTCAAGTAAAGATTTTGTATATACACAATTTCTACAATACCTTAAATTAATATCGATGTTGTTATTTTTATGAAAAAAGTTTATGAACAAAATAAACATTTTCTGGAAGTCGTAATTGTCTTGTTCTATAAATATCTGCATCGCTGTCCTCCCTTCCTTATTCTGACCATCTGTGTCTTACAACACTGAATCTTCCCATGGGAGCAGTGATATGGGTGATGAGTTTGTGTCTTCCCAAAATATACATTATAAGAGGCCACCTGTGGCACCACATAGTGTTGTCATAACATTAGACATCACAGTTTTACCCTGTGACTCAGAGGGCCTTTGACTCAAACACATTAAAGTGAATACCCTATTACTCAGTGCTGTGATTCTGGATCTCCTTGACTTCAAAGATCACTTTTCATGGCTTATAAATGTGAAGATGAACACCATGTTAGAGCAAATCTCTCCAACAGGATATTTTCTTGCCATGTCAGTGAGATGATCTGGTATTCTCGGTTTATTCATTCTTTTGTTCAATCAGTCATTCATTTTCACAATACAGAGATGATAATTTCTTCTCAATTACTGAACAGCATTATGGTCTATTATCAAATTCTTTTCCTCTCCAAGAATGATGACAGTTAAGACTCCTATTGGCAAAATTTCCTGTGTCCTCCTCTCTGAATTCTTTCTGCTAAAATGATGAATTCCAGGTCAGTATATTTGGCACTTTCCCAAATGGCTTAGCATTCCCCCGTGAAGTGATAATATTGCTATGCTGTGAGTATGATTCTGGTTAGTGCTGAATGTCAGGAAATGTGAGGCGTTTACCTTTAGGGCGTAGGCTGCACATGCAAAAGAGAGGGTTACAGGTTTGAGAGGAAGATGACTACCACCACACTCAGAGCGGGGCTCTAACACACTGCTCTCCCTGGGCATCCTTCTTAGATGCCGAACTTGTGCAATCTGTCTCTGCAAAGCGGACAGGCACTCAGGCATGCAGTACCAGGGACTCCACAGCGGTACACAGGACACCCATGTGCCCGTGACGCAGTCGGCTGGCAGAACACCTCTTTGCTTGCCCACGGCAGTGCGTAAGTGCCTGCGTTGTCTGTAGCTGACAAACATACAGTACCAGTGTGAAAATGCGAGTTGCCACATGGAACCCTGTGAATAGTATGTACCCATCCTCTCTTGTCCATCACTCATCATCACTTACAATAGCACAGCTCCCTGCTTCTGAACATGCAGTCCCTTATGCATGTTGTTTTAGCGGCAAACATTGTCCAATGATGGATAGTTGAGGTTTTGAATTGCAGCACTGTGCAGTCACAGTGACCATTATCCATACACTTGAAGACTGAAGAGTTATTGAACTCTGGCCACAGATGAAATCTCTGCATTTGGCAGCTCTGGTTCACATTTGCATACTGTAAATGGCTCTTGATATATCTATACGAGTACAGTTTCAGCTTTAATCAGCTGTGTTTGTCATGTTGAAAACCTTTACTATATCATAAAGCTTTCAAACTCATGCTCTGACACAGACAACAATCTATAACTCTATTCCTTTTACAGTGAATGACATTTATATTTGCGACTGCTGTAGATATGCGTAATTGCTGATGCCATTAAGTAATTGTGTTGGGAGGGCTCATGACCGCCACTGAGCACCATGCTTTCTCAGAACGTGGGCCTCCTCTGCTGTGAATGGTAGCCCATCAAGTCCATTAAATCCTTGCCAGTGCTTTACGAACGCAAACATGTTAACATTAGTTCCATTGCACTGGGGTTTTATCCAATGTAATGTTCCTGTGTAACTGAAGTATTCCATGTAACCAGGGAGAAAACCATAAACAAATGTGATTTCACTTCTTCATTGTCTCATCCAATTAATCGCTTCATGTAGGATTGCTTCTGGATAAGTCAATGGGACTATTTATCAGCTGTACCAAATGAGTACTTTGGCTCAGGATTAAATAAAAAAAAATCCCTACAAATGACAGAGTAAAGGATTAGATGGGCCCAAATTCTGAGGATCAGTGTCATTGCAGAATGATATGTTCTTACATGTACGTTACTTATGAGGACAAGCTATCTGTTCCCCCTGGTTGGCACACAAAAAGTTTGGTTATTTTGCATACCCTATTTTTATTTTCTTCTGCATTGTACACAGGCAAATACTTACCGCCGGTAGGTCTATATGATATAAGCTGCTAATCGTGGCATGCTGCCCACCGAAGCATCAAGGCAGTCCACAATAGTGGTGCTGTTTAATGTCTGAAGCCTATCTTAAGTGGGACAAGTACAGCCCCAGTAGTCTCTGAAAAGCCTAACATGCCTTTTATCCATGCTTGAACTCCAAACAATTCCATCTCTACAACAATAATCCAATAATGACTTTCACAGTGCATGAAAATGAATTTATTTGCTTATATTAGGGATCAGAGGCTTTTTCAGTGGTTCAAGCTTCAGGTATCAGGTCACCTCAAGTACCTATTAATAATCACAGTCCTACTTGAGACGGTCTATATGGCCACACAGTCTCATTCACTTCTGGATTGATCTATTGTGGGGTAATCACCACATAATTTTATGCGCACCTTTAAAATGTGCACTGGGGCACGTCATGGTCCTTGGGGTGGGCTCAGTAATCAAGGCGCATAATCGCATGGCAGTAATGGCAATCAGGCTCTGCAGATTAATTCCTCGGATCATACATCAGCCCGCTGGTCCTGTATCTGATCACGAAGAAGGGTGTAGGTGTTCTGGAGAGTGCAGGTGATTAAGAAGAAGAGAACTGTTGCAGCAAGAAGGAGCTCGTTATGCAAACATTTTAAAGTACCTAATTCTTTCCATTGTTCTGGTTCCTAAATTCTTCATTTGTATTGCTGATCAGGCGAAGCACTAGATTGAGAGGATAACTTTTCCCTGCTCCTTCATAAATTACAAGCCAACCCTGGGTCAAGGAGTCCTGTCTACCATTTTTACTGTGCACAATATCTCTATGGCAACTAAGTCAAAGGACTTACTGTATATGCTGCACCTAAAGTGAATGGAAAGAGGTGAACATACTTTGAGGCAATTCAATTACCCTGACGGAAAATTTACAGCTGCCTTTGGGTACAGTCCAAGTTTTGGCATTACAATATGGCTTCAGCATTGTGGCACAGCATTGTGTATATACTGTACTGACAATCAGTGAAACTATATCAGTGCAGTCTATACAGTCAGCTTTATAAACCCTATTTCTTTTGATGGTGCCAAACGCTATTGTGTGCATTAGCTTAGTCTATGAACTTAGGGCCACTGGATTATTGTGTATGGTGTGTCAGGAATTTAAAGCAACATGGCATCTTCCACATAATTTATATTTATAGAAAAAGCTTCAACTTGAGGATTCTTTAAAGGAAAAGAGTTAAAACACCATGACAAGTTCTCCATCAAAACAACCCACTCGTGTTCTTACAACAGGCTTAATTAGCTTCCCACCCTCCAAAACAATGCCACTGACTGTGGCCCTGCCCAGTTGGGATAGCTACAGCAGTGGTGAGCACTGACGACAGGAAGAAATGTTAACCTTTAACCAGATGAGCCTGTGGCAGAGCAGCACAGCTTCCTCTGACACTGAATGGTCATTCAAATCTGTCATGATAGACACTTGCAGCTACATAGAAAAAAAAATCCCACGCATCCTTTCATCACCATCAAGCTAAGAAACCCAGTTAACAATGTTGGGCACAACTGCTTTAACATATCTCTTGGAAATCTACAGCCATAGGCTCATGTGCACCATTTCACCTGAGATACACTGTGACATCGACCTCATGAGAGAAACACGATGGCTGAGAGTTTCCTGGATTGACAGTAATGACTCTGAGGCTTGCAGAGTAGATTCCTCTTCACAGTTTCAGAGAGAAACATCTATTATTGTTTTACTAGTGCCAAATATCCTGATACTTGCCATCGCATTAGCATTCAGCTGCCTTGCAAAGTATCTATCTCTGCAAGCACTTGTTACTTTAGAGTGAAAAACAATATGTAAAACTCACTTGTCTATATAAGATTGCCACATTCACACAATTGTAAATCCCCTTTCCATAAAATAAATTATCACCATGTGTCCAGCAGAGCTCTGAGTGATTACTTTAGTGCTTTGACATTTGCAACAGCAGTAATGAGGCATGTCTGTGACAGCTGTGTCACTACCGGCAGCCTATGTCTCGGCTGTTCAGTTCAACACTGGGAAGGAGACATACTGTGGCCAAACACTGGCACTCTCTCCAGATAATGATGGCTCACCCATGGAGAAGTAGAGAGAATATGTCGAAGAATGAGGAATCTGTGCGCATGTGTGTTTTACTCAGAGTGAACGAGAGTGAGAGAGAGAGACCGATTGAGAGAATATGGGAGGGTATATTAATGTGTTCCTGTTTATGTGTGTATGTGTGTGTGTGTATATATACAAGTCTGTCATGACCAAGATGGAGTCAGAGACTAGAAGAGGAGCTTAGGCTGGGACATAAAGACTAGTAATATAAAATGAGTGGGTTGAACATGCTCAGCTCATACACTGTACCCTCTGTTAAGCAGAGTGACGATTTGCATGCGCTTACCAACCTCAACGCCAGCTATGTATTCTGCATCTAAATTAACCATCAAAATCAAGCATCTCACATCTGAGCCGCATGAAATGTATGCAAAATGTATCTACTTCAGCATTAGCAGCATGCTTTATCTATCAGAACAGTTGTTTTAACGCCTGCTGAATGCTGATGGATGTGAACTGGGGCCATTAGCAAAGAATAACAGAGCACGCAGAGTCTAGTTATTTTCTGGGCAGACAGCTGAGTGATCTAAATGATACAGTGAGAATCGTACAGTCAAGTTTATAAGGTATAACACTACCTAATTTTTCATGTGCTTTCAATTGTGTTTTTATTATTATGCATATATACAGTAGACTATGTGCTATCACACATGAGTCTGCATGATTGGGGTCGTCTGGCAAAGTTTCTAAGAAAAAAATAGCTTAAAATGCTCAGCCAGATCTTTGTGGAGATAAATATGTATATACCTCCAGTTCTCTTTAATATGTATGGCTGCACAGAAATATTTATACCTTCATGTTATACAGCTTCCATTATGCTTACTTAACTTAGATCCCCTGCGGTGTCTAACTTGGTCAGTAGGAAATCCCTTGAGCACAAACTGAAAGAATAGCCTTCTCTCTCACTCAGCTCTGCTTGTACCTGCTGCTTTACCCCCCTCTGGTTAGTAGCACAGCAGAGCTGTAAGCATCACACAGTCCCCTCCCCTCCTTTCTGTTTCCCCTTCAATAGTGCATAATGGCCCGTTCCGCCCCCCAGTGGCTTTCAGCTGGTGATGGACCGTCACTTTCACCAGGGGTCTGCAAAGCGAGTGACGTCTCTCCCTGTCTGGGTGTATAGGAGCCATGCTGTGGCCACACAAGGCCTTATACCATACAGCATGTTTCCCAGGCTGTAGCACAGACAGACGCTGCCTCTGATCTCAAACCTATAGAGCATTGGAAACCTAAAGAGATGTGTTTTGTCTTGGTGCTTTAAATGGGGCATTCATACGTATGAGTCAGATCAGAGCTACACATTTTAAAATCAAAACACTGCTTCTCCTTGCAGGCTCCAATTTTCTTGTCTTGTATTACAATCCAGAGTTTCAAATGATCACCAGGTGAAATGGTTTGTGACTATGTAGTCAGTGACAATGTAAATTGGTCTGTGGTTTTCATAATTGCTTTTGTGGCTTTGGAGCTTATGTTTTAACATAGCCAGGTGAAGATGAAAATGGATAAAATGAAGTAGTTTTAAAGATGCTTTTATAATGGAAGATGCTCAATACTAGGTTTTAATTTGTATTGTATAGTCCCTACCCAGTATGAAATAGCAGCTCTATCTATCTATCTATCTATCTATCTATCTATCTATCTATCTATCCATAGAAAGAGTGGATTCAGTCATTATGGCATACCTTTAAATAAACTATATGGGAAAAAAAATATTACACCTTTTAATCATTGAATTCAAGTGTTTCATTAGGTCCACAGGTAATGGGAGCATGGTACTATAATAGTAATGTAATAGGATGCCACTGTTACAAGTCAGTTTGTGAAATTTCTTCAGTCCAAGATATTCCACCATCAGCTGTGAGTGGTATTATTGCAAAGCAGAAGAGTTTATGAACCACAGCAACTCAGCAACTAAGTGGCAGACCACATAAAGTTACAGAGCGGGGTCACCGAGTGCTGATGTACATAGTGCGTAAAAGTGGCCGACGCTCTGCTGACTCAATACCTGCAGAGCTCCAAACCTCCTCTGGCTTCAACATCAGCACAAAAACTATGTGCCCGGAGCTTCATGGCATGGGTTTCCATAGCCGAGCAGCCGCATGCAAGCTTGATATCACCAAGTACAATGCCAAGTGTCAGATGGAGCGGTGTAAAGCACACCGCTACTGGACTCTGGAGCGGTGGAAACATGCTCTGTGGGAAATCTTAATGCTTCAGTTCACCAAGACATTTTTGACAATTCTCTGCTTCCAACTTTGTGGGAACAGTTTGGGGAAGGCCCTTTTCTGTTCCAGCATGACTGAGCCCCAGTGCACAAAGTAGCTCCATAAAGACATGGCTGGGTGAGTTAGGTGTGGAAGAACTTGACTGACCCACACAGAGCCCTGACCTCGACCCCATCCAACACTTTTGGGATGAACTAGAATGGAGATTGTCTCGTCCTACATCAGTGTCTGACCTCACAAATGCTCCTCTGGATGAATGGACAAAAATTCCCACAGACACACTTGTAGAAAGCCTTCCCAGAAGAGTGGAAGCTGTTCTAGCTGCAAAGGGGGGCCCAACTCCATATTAATGCCTATGGATTTAGAGTGGGATGTCATAAAAGCTCCTGTAGGTGTAATGCGTTGGTGGCCAAATACTTTTGTCCATATAGTGTATGTGTTGTAGTTCCATTTGTATCAAAGGCATAAAAAGGCAACTATTTCTATTCATTGCTATTAAGTCATTTTGTTACAGTTTCCTCTGAGGATTTATCAAAGGGAATAATGTTTATTCGAGCTTTGAAGAATTGGCAGCACAAATGCTTAGTTAGGCAACAGGAGAGGGGGAAAAAAATCTGTGCTGTTATTGTTAGTCATCTGTGATCCTGTCAGTCAATTCTGTGGTGGCATAGGGTCTGCTTCCTGTTAACAAGATATGTTTACAGCATCAGCACTGGGCCCCCACCGTCTGTGTATCTGTGCATTTATACTCCTTGACAGCTCTTTGGATTGATGCATCCATGCATACATTAACTATTAACTGATCAGGGACTGCTGTCTTTGGAGAGACAGATAGCGACAGGGTCCGGGTCCTCCACAGCACACCCAGGCTGAGGCCGGTTTTCCATTGTTATGGAGCCAAAATGGTGCCCAGTGGCAGGATGCTGTGTGTAACCATTAACTAGATACTGGGCACTGGGGCTTACTACTGAGGTGACAAATCACAATGTTTCCTAGAGCTAAAGCTCGAGAAACATTAACCCCATCACCACCGGGGCTCTTCCTATCGTCCCGTAAACAAATGGAGAGAGGCTGATCCTTCCTTTACCATCCCTCCTCCCTCCTCCTACTCAGCCACTCTCCATTTGTATCTCTCTGTTTCTTCTGGCACCACTGACAGTGGCGTCTTGTGAAGGATAAAGAGATTGATATGACAAGAGGTAGATGTGCTGCTTCCTGCCTCTGGACGAGAAAAGATAATTTATGGACTCATCAGTCCAAAGCTTTTTGGGGAGTGGGCTGTGATGACATTTTTTTAAAAATAAAGAGTAGCCACCAGAAAAAAAGACAATTAGGAACAAATGCTGCCTTGCACCTTTTAATTTATGCAGTTGGATATTTTCAACCATGTTCATCAAAGTATAGCTGAAGTTGAACAGTCACTAAAATTAATATAATCAAGGACTTTGTGTAGCAAATTCCTTTCATCTGTGATGTGATCTCCTGTCTGTCCTGTACACAATCATTTTATTGAGGCTAAATGTGATCATTTTTCTTTTCATATAACCCATTCACCGTGCACTTGAATGTTGCGGGCCTCCCTGAGTTTAACATCATTGAAATATTCTCTCCTTTCTCCTATGAGAAGTTAAAAGGGTGACAGATTCAGCTGTTGCCTCCATCATTAAATACTGTACCCCTTCATAAAGTCAGCAGACCTCCATGATGGCTCTGTCCTGCGTCATAATGGCCGCTCATGGACCAAATGGACTGAAGAGCTTTCATGTCTCCTGAACAGCATACTCCTCTCATTACTGCTTATAGTAGCCTCACATCAAACAGCCTCATTATTTTCAACAAGGGAGGAAGCGCAAGTGTGTGACGAGTGGGGGCTACAAAGTGACTACCAAGTTCAAATAAAATCTGTACTTTGTGGTTATGCTATGCAAGCAAAATGCAGGCCACCTAGCCTGTTAAAGGCCGACAGTGAAGATGTCTGCAGAGATTAAAGAATTTCTTCAGATGTGAATTAGAGCTTTCTGTCATCGTTTTCATTATATTTACATAAGATTTGCTAAAAAAAAAAAAAATGTTGTAGAAACAAGGATTTCCGATGCTTTAACCAGAGAATCCGACATGATTTGCAACCAGCTGCGGGCTTATACATTATGCATGCTGAGTCGTCATACAGTGGTGAATCCTAAATATACTGCGAGGATGATAAAGATTATTATATCGCATAAAATCAATTTAATTTGCTAAATATTAACCTCAATATATATTTGTGTGAATTCCCAGTAACCCAGTAACTGAAATAGCTGTGCATGAAACCAACCAACACACTCTAGTTTGCCAACACTGAAGCCAAAGAGAGTCTTGAATATGCTGCATGGTAAATTGTTTTTTACTATCTCATCACTAAAGTGGAGCAAAAATGTTTTGATATCGCCATCAGATTAGCTCTCAGCTGAATTATGCCTATTTATAGTTTTTAAGTATTTTACACCATTTACATAAAAAGCCTCTTTCTCTGGCTTAATTTAACATGAGGTGACAACAACCTGACAAGGGTAGGTCAGAGGTTATGCTAACACACAATGGCTGTCAACTCTATTAACATGGAAATGAATGCAACAACTCAATAGCCTGTTGTCATACCTACAGTGAAAAGCCCAAATAAGTTGCAGTGAAAAATCACAAGGGCCATACTTGATAAGACATACTCGTGTTACTATGGCAACATCCATGGCTCAAGCTAAGAATGCAGAGATCTGGATAATCGTTGTCATTGTGATACATGGGGTTTGCTATAAGACTCATGTATTGCTATATTGGGACAGTAATGTGTTTGCTGTTAGGTGATCGTTCCTCATTCACAAAGCATTTCAGCAGTGAATATAAGTATATGTATATATACTGAACACTGCATCTACACAAAAGCCTCTACCATCAGTCTGTCTTAATGATGGAGATGAATGTATCCTGTGCACTGCTTGCGGTACAGTAAACAGTAAACAGCAGTAAATCAATACACACTACGGTGATAGTTTACACAAATGATGACATTCACAAATCATTCACATGTACTTTATGTGTCTTTTAATTTAGCAAATAAATCCAAGCCAAAAAAAATCTACAGCTTTGCAATTTTACTGTAACTGTAAGCTGATATTATCTAAAATGCTTAGAAAAAAATGTTTCATGGCTCTCAGACAGAGCCACATCACAGAATTTTTCAAAAAGTACAGTCGTATCAATTGTCAAATCAGCTGAACAGTTGACTAGTGAGACAGCAAATGTCTGCAGGGCACTGATGATTTATCAAAGCAACAACTTCAATTAGAACTTGCAACATTTGAGGAAAAGGCCAAAATGTCTTTTGAATCATTCTAAAAAAGGTTTTATGCTTGCCTTTTGTTTGGCTTCCCACCCTGGAGTGTCTTCACACATGCTCACATTCTTAGCAGGACTGCTAAAAAGGAAAATAAACAGTATACTTACAGTTGGGTCGCATTGTTATGCAATGAGTGTGATTATGGTTTTCAAGCCTTTCGCCTGCAGTTTATCACATTTTATCCACTTAATGGGTGTAATTGGCACTTGAGCTGATATATTGATATAGGCTACGCTCCCACAGGATTGTATGTGGTTGTGTTGTTTTACCTCTTGTGTTAACAGAGGGCAGCAACAAAGTGAAACAACAGCAGATTTAGACAACCTGAGTTACTGATGTAGAAAGGATGTCTCTTCCTCGGTGGAAGCCAGGCTTGTGGTTTTATCTGGTCTGTTATCAGTGAATACACGGCTTTGTTGAGAGTCTCTTTCCTACACAGTGCAGAGGCCGCAGGAGCTAATGCTGCAGCCAGATCTCTTGTGTATATCACACAATGCTCAAATAATTCAGTTTTAAGCATTACTTTGATACTTTGATTCTAGAGATAAGAAGAATCCCTATACCCACCAAGACACAGTTTCTGCTGCACACACAGTTACAGAAAATTCAAACATCACTTTGAGATTATTTGTCTCTGATGACTGATAAGTCATATTTCTCATGGTAAGTTTTTATTATGTGCTTCGTTCCTTGCATAATATTGGTGCCCCCTGCTGTTCAAAGCCACAACTTCTTCCTGCCTCTGTTTGTGTTCACACATTGGTTTTGCCATCATACAGCTGCAGCCTAATGATGTGTTTAAGTATGGGACATTTTGTTTAACATGACCTATTGAACTGAATTGATCTTAAGGTCACTCGAGCATATCCGTCTCTTGAAGATAATAACTACCTTGGGGGGTAATTATCATGTGCCAAAAATACATGCTGTAACTTTTCCTGGTGAATTTTATCTGTGATCACCATGGCTGCTTTTGTGTCATATTCAGCTCTGACATCACAGTTCAGCTTAAAAAAAAAAAGAAGAAGAAATGAAGAAAAGAAAAAGAAAATAATGAAAATAAAAACAAGAAAAGAAATCAGTATACTTAATGTTGAGGTTCAGACAGAATAATTTGTTTGCCTCTATCCTTTCATTTCTCTCCTCCTCTTTCACCCTTTTTACATCCTCACCACCAAAATAAAATAAACTCTGGGCAAAACGACTTCATTGTGCAAAAATGTCAGACATGTGTTATGGTTGCTAAGCAAACAGTGGCTAATAATATCTACAAGGGAGAGGTTTGCATGACTGCAGCAAGCCAAAGCACAGCATGTCTCAGTCTCTACCAATCTAAAGACAATGAAGGTTCACCACACTGTAATTACCCCACAATGAATATGTCAGTCACTTCTCATAAATATGAATAAGGAGGGATGGATAAAGGTGTTCAGTCTAAATTTGCCATGGTTTTTGACGTGAGAACTAGAAGCCGCTCAGCATCATATTCATCCTATCAAAATCTCTAGAGGGGTAGAGCTTTTAATCTTTTGTATGTCACTCTTTTCTTGTCATGTCTGAATGAACTGCAGCACGGAGAGGGCGGAGATTAATATAACAGGTTTGGGTTTTTACTTTTTTAATTAGGGGAGGGGTAATATTTTTGTAGAAACAAGCATAAGGTGTCGACTATTACTGTAAAGAAAATGTACATTTCAATGGTATACCAAACAATTTGATTTTGTGAAATGGAAACACATGTGTGACAACATTGTAGTTAAGTTAAATACACTCCAGCTCATACTGCTATATATTTGTCACTTAGCAACCACTTTGTTTGGCCACTGTTTTTGAGCTACTACAACTTGTAACTTATGAAAAAAAACAAAAAACAAAACAAACAAACAAACAAAAAAAAAAAACTAAAGGGCATCGTTTATGGTGGATAAAAATGTCAGTAGGTGTCAATACTGTCAGTATTACTAAAGCTGGCCTTATAATCATGTGAACTAATGCTGTCTAGTGTAGCCTATTATTACTGTAGTTTTGCACAAGAGCTAAAATTTAGATGTACACTATAAAAAATGAAATTATTAAAATAATTTGTGTCTCTGTAGGACTAGAAAACAAGCCTGAAATATCAATAACCAGCTCTCAGTAGCAATTTGATTTTTCAATTTGAATTTATCCATAGGAATTGTCTTTGACTTGTCAGATTGCTTGAGTCTGACTGCTCGCTGTGTAATTAAGCAGCTACTGGAAGCAGAGCTTCACAGTAATTTTAAACCAGCTAAAAGGTGTTGTTAGGCACGACGCAAAGCAGAATAAACCCCAGCTGCTCTCATTTCACTGTAAAGCACTGGGCTGAGTGGCTGACTGGTTACAGTGGAAACAAACCATTGTAATAAAAAGAGCATGTAAATGCTTAAAAAAATCTTTTATTTCTTTAATGTTTAACCAACAGCAGTTGAATAATAATAACTGAATGTGCAATATTGTTCTGTCACAGCAGCTAAACAATGCTGCTGCTCAGTTGTACACAGGTTTGGTTATTGTTCAAATTAGCTGTAATGCAAGCATGGACGTTTATTGGATACCTTACAAGAGCTTAACCAAAGACTGCAAACAATTTGTTTTATAATTGCACTCTAACTGATCACCAGTCTGCACCTCATGCCTCACTGCTGCATTGACAGTTTCCAGTGTGAGGAATCAAGCAAAACATTAACTGGAATGGCCATCAACATCCATTAAAGTTACACACCATAACTGGGCCCATTAACTAAACACCCTAAACCATAACTCCATCCTCCAAAGACACTTTCATTATGATTAGGTGAGGTCAGCACAACTAGAATCCACTTAACACACAGTTCTCCAGGTAAAACACTCTGAGGCAAAATTCACACACTAATCTGAATCCCAGGATTTCCTTGATGGTCAAACACATTGTTTTTTTTCCCTTATTAGATTATATTGGTAAAAACGTGCACATTATTTCACTGTTCTGTATGGTCAGTTGCACATTTTTACAGTTCATTTGCTTTTTCCCTCAGTTTCAGTTTATTGGACTACAATACAAATTTTCATAAATATATACACGTATTGTGTCTTTATTGTGTCAAGAGGCTGTTCTGGGGAGAAAACAAAACAAAAACATAAGCACCATTATTCATTGCAATGTCAGGTTTTTACTGTAGTGGTTTCAATTGATCTCACCACTGTGTAATGGCTTTTCTGTAGTGTGTGTGTGTGTGTGTGTGTGTGTGTGTGTGTGTGTGTGTGTGTGTGTGTGGCTCGTGTGTGATGTTTGAAGGCAAAGTTTGATTTAGATGGAAGATCACGTGGTTTGAGTGGACACTTTGGATTTGACATGGAAGATGAATATGCAGTTTTGCATTTTCATTTTATTTTGGAGCAACATTTCTGGTCTGTGTGTATGTGTGTGTGTGTGTGTGTGTGTGTGTGTGTGTGTGTGTGTGAGTGTGTGTGTGTGAGTGTGCGTGTGTGCTGCAAAATTTTGTGTATTCATTAAAGACCCATTTTGGAATAACACATCTCCCTAACAGCAGCATGTTGCCGACTGCATTGTAATCACACTATTTGCCACAGTAATATCAGCTTTTAATTTTAATATCCACTGGCCACTGGTGGTCATCTCTTCTACAGATTCCCTGTGAGTTCACTGAGAAATCAGCCATCAAGGTTATTCATGTCGGTACTGGCAGTCAACATGAATAACTTGACAGTTTCACGAGTGTGATTATTCAAGGCTGGCTCGATAACTCAGGCTCTTGTTGACTTGCTCTCCTCAACTCTATGCACTGCATGGATGAATTCTCACAGAGATAGATTGAAAAGATTAAAAAGGCCAAGAAAGAAGCTTAAAGTAAAGGGTCTTCTGAAGCGGAAGTATTTCAGACGTCATTGTTTAGTTGTGAATATGTTCTTAATCTGCCCAAATACTTTTTGCACAACCCAGGTGCCAGAATAAATGTTGTCATTTTACATTTCTAAACCAAAAATGACCAAAAATATACTGCATGTCAACATTTACACTTATAGCCAATGTAGTGGAGCGTGCGTCAACGTCATGTAACTTTTAACATTTCTGCATGTGCAAACGTTAGCTAACATTAGCTCACTAGCAACTTTACCCACTTAATTTGCTTAGTTAGCGATCAAAACTACTTGGTTAAGGTTAGGAAACCGTCAGAGTTAGTATTAGAAAACATTACCTAATAATCACCTGAAAACAACTGTTGCTTGATAGGGGCTTGAACCCCAGTCTGCAGAAGCAATGACCCATCGATTATGCTGTCCACCACCCCACCTGCATCCTTATATGGCTTGCTTGCTTTATACTGTGTCACGAAATTTGAAAATGTGACATTTCAACATATCCTTGGTTTGCAGAAAACCTAAATGCCAACATTTTTTCCTGGCGACTGGTATGCTTTTGCATCCTGGAGTGGGGCACCAAAATAAAAAGGACTATTATCAGTTGTGATGGCAGGGGAATGAATAAATAAATGAATAAATAAATAAATACATGCTCTATATTAATGTTGCTCATAGTGTATTGCAATTCTATTACAATAAAAGTCACTGCTTTGGTACCAACCTTTTGATTTTTTTTAAAGAATTACATTTGAATTTTAATTACATCTGACCTCTGATCGAGGACATGTTACTCTGACAGGTCACTTAAAATGAAGTGTCACATATATGATGCCTATGAGAGGTGACGTGGGCCGCATTTAACCTGCTGTCACCTGATGTCAGTGTGTACCTGATACAGCTTCATGTCTTCAAGTCCTGATGTATCACCACAAACACCAACAGCATGTTCAAATGGTCCACTGTGTGGATGCTGTACCTCCCTTCTCCCACCACTAGGGGGTGCTTCAGCTCCCTTTAGTGAGCAACTTCTGGAGCATCTGCAACACCTTCCACACACACACATGCACACTCACACATACACATACACACCTGAGCAATGGAGCAAAAGTTTGAGTTTCCTCCACCATATTTCATTTTTACACCCATTTTTGTTTCTGACTGAACTGTGTGTGCGTCAGAGTCCACAGCAAGACTCAAACCTGATATTGAGATTCAACCACATTCTTGTGTTCAGGCTGAAAACATTACAGCCTGTTTTATTTTATCAGGATCTGTAAAAGTTTTTTGCAGATTGCTAACAATAATTTCTCAATGCAGAAGTCACATTAACATCAAAATTCTCAACACAGTTGTCTCTACCACCGCACAGCTTTGCACAGCAGTTAAATTTGCCTCCAAAATGCACTACAGCTATCAAATCACTTCACACACATCTCAAAATCAACTCATTCTACCAAAACACTACCAAACGTTTGTCCTTCAACAAGATAATTTTGTCACACGTAACAGAACAACAGAGAAAACACTAACAACCCATCCGGGAACATGACATGATGTATCACACTGTATTGAATCATCTTTATTGCTGATGTTTTGGTTGGTTCAGGATTTTTTTGCATGGGACAATATGCACCATGTCAAAGAAATGAATCAGTAATTGAGCCAAACTCTTACATATTTTTAAAAATATATATATATATTTCGCATTGTAGTGCAGGGATTCCACAATGATAAGAATAAGAATGAGAAAATTGTGAAACAAAAAAAGGGTATATGCACTATATTTAAACATTGTGCACTCCTGGATGGGACTACAGATTAGGCTACTTAACTCTGTCCTGTTGGGCCAAAAATCTCCATCACACTGGATGTCCTAGGAAAGAATCTTCTGGAGTGTCAGATCCATCCCTGGAGATTCTCCACCGCCACCTCGTGCACCTCTCACGCTCTCTGCCGTCCCTCCTCTGTGTTTTGGTTTAGGGTCCATGTTTAGGAAAGTTTAAAACGATCCCACAAACAACCTCTTTTGTAAACATGGTGTACTTCTTATGACTGATGGGTATTTATGGGATGCATTGTTGTCAAAGTGCTAAAATTACGTCCTCATTTTCCTTTTTATTTTTATTTTACTTTATTTAACATTAATGGTATGACACATACAAACCAAACCAAACCGAACTATACTACTGTAATGTATGTAAAAACAAAACACCTGCATTGGTCACTGGCTTAAATGGATATCAGCAGCTGTTCTTCTTTTTTTTTTTTTTTTTTTTTTTTTTAAGGTTTAAAATATTTCCTGGGATTTTACATATAACTGGCCTCTCTTTCATAAGTCTTAACCCAGACTTAAACACATCACTCAAGTCATGCTACACCTGAGATGAGATGACAAGGCAAAGATATAAATACTTTATATAGGTTGCACTGATCTGACCGATGGATGAAGATGCAAAATACTAAAAAGCATGCTTCATTAATTAGCCACTTTCTCATCAATTCTCAAGTCTCATCACTTTTTTACGCACTGTGCCCCCTGCATGGTTGGGAAGTGACAAATGTTGGTTATAATTACAAATATGAGACCAGCTTCACTTACATCCCAATGTGATTACTGTAACAACAAGGCCCTGATAAAATGGTTGCAGCTGATATTATTCTGACCACACTGGCCAAAATTATGTGTAGAGAACTTTAGGATTTTTATAACCTCATGAATCTTATCTCAAATAAAAATGTTGTTAGATTCTTTGTATAACATGTTCTTGGTTTAAGATAAGGGACTCTCAAAAGCTATTTGTGATCTTTGCAGTACAAACTACACACACATACTCACACACACACACACACACACACACACACACACACACACACACGCGCGTATGTATGCCAGACTGCCATTGAGAGTGTGTATGCCAGACTGAGTTTGAATCAATATAATAAAACATAACAGAGGATGTATGAGACCATTTCTCTTCCAGAGCCCAGTTGAAATGTCTTTTTTTAACCTGGTCTCACCTCTGTGCTGATTACACCTCATCAAAGTTTATATCTTACAGCATTCGCAAAATGCAACATTTATTCAAAGACAGCAAAAATGTGGAGGTCTTGAATCTTGCACTTTGACTAAACTAAAAAGCTGAGAGTGACATTTTCCAGTCGGAAATTCACTGATAGAAGGGTTATATCTCTTTTCTCGCATCGCTTTTAAAAACAGTTTTGTTATCACTGGATTTTGAGCAGAAATGCTCAAAAATGTAGTATTTCACTTGCTATGCACACACATGTATTTGTGCAGTTTTTGTAGGTTTGTGTATGAGCTACGCACGTGTGATTATGTGAGAATGGCTAAACGGGTGACAATCTAATCTTTAATCTGTGTTTCTTTTTTTCTCAGATCACTGACACCCACAATCCTTAATGCAAAGGATTACATAAAAAAAAAGAAAAAAAAAATCATATCAAGGACACTTTAGGTAGGCAAATAGTTCGGCACGGGTACCCTGAACACGATGCAATATTTTATCTGAAAGCGTGACATTATGTCCACGATAAAGAATGGCTGAATTGCTGATATTATAGTTGGAGGTATGAGAGAGTGAAATTACAGTTGAAGTGGTCATTCTTGTATATTCTATAGTCTACATACTGCAGCCTATAGCGAATTACCCCACTGAGAGGTCTGAAAGGCTATCGACAACTAGGCTGACAAAAAGGGGTTTAAAAGTGAAAGTTTATTTTAGAGCTACAGAAGCAACTGAAATGACATTTAGTGCTGAGCAAGAAATAACAATAAGAGTGAAATTTCACCATATTTCATTGTACTGAGGGCCCCCAGCAACACCCAGGGGCTTTGAATCCCATGACTGCCCTGATGGGCCCTCAGAACCCCATTTGTCAAGTCAGGTCAGTATTTATTTACAGTGCATTATCACTAGCACATGACATATTACTTAATAAATTCAACTGCAAGACAGGAAAGATGGAAATAAAAGTTAAAAGTCAAAACTGCAATAATAATAATAATAATAATAATAATAATAATAATAAAGAATTAAACTGAGAATAGCCAAAGGTGGAGCAATGAAGACAATGAAGTAAAAAGGCCAGCGAGTTAGGCAGACAATGATCATAATAGAGTTAAAATAGATTTGATTTAGCCTCAATTTAAATGGAAACTGAATCTGCCGCCCTAATGGAAAGAGGAATAGTGCTCCAATGATAAGGGGCACAGTAAGTAAACGCCTCTCTTCCCACTAGTTTTTTTTTATTGAGTCAAGGCCTGATCAGATTGCCAGCGCCCAAAGAGCAAAGAGGCAATGCAGGAATGCTGGATGCTGTGAGGAGTTCTTCCAATTAGGACCATGCCAAGCCTTTAGGAAGGAGAACTTTGACTGAACTATCTAGGTTTTGTCAGTATTCTGTCTGTTGACCATACTGGTTAGATGAACCTGGGTTCTCTCTCATCCCAGGCTCAAGTCAGTTCTGTCTCTCCATGACATGGAAAAGGTTATTCATGTGTTCATTACGTCATGACTGGACAACTGCAGTTCCCTTTACTTTGGCCTTCCCCAGTCTTCATTATTTCACCTGCAGATGGTTCAAAATGCAGCTGCAAGGATGCTGGCTGGTACTAAAAAGTGGGAGCACATCACCCCAGTCCTGGCCTCTCGTCGCTTGTTTCCTGTCCATTTTAGGATTCAATTTAAAATCTTGATGATTGCACTCAATGCTCTTAATGGTCAGGCCCCATGTTATATCACAGACCTAATTCACTGTCACTCAGCTCCCAGGTCTTTTAGATCTGACAACAAATCTCTCTTGTACGTCTCACGGTGACGACTACAACTAACAGGTATAGAGTCTTTGCAGTCGCTGCACTGCGATTGTGGAACCAGTTGCTATAAGATATTAGATGTGCTCCATCCATCTTTGTTTTCAAATCTAGGCTAAAGACACATTTTTATTCAATGGTCTTCTTGGCCCACTAACCTTTTAAGTTGCGTCCTTTGTTGTTTATTGTTGATTTGTTTATTGTTCACTGCTAACTTTGTATTTAATGTCCTATGTACAGTGTTTTGGTGAGCTTGAGCTGCGTTTAAATCTGCTCTGTAAATAAACTTCACTGTCTTACTGACTGACAAGATGTTTGATTAGTTTGATTGGACGCTGAGCAGCAAACGCTTTGACACATGGATGACTTTTCACAATGCTCCAAATCTTAATCTCTGTTTTATATAAATTAGTAGTAATATAGCAATTGAAGGAAATATCTCAATAGCCTGTGATGCTGGGCTGAATGAGAGGGATTGTCTCATTTGTTTTCAGTGTACTTCAAGAGTAAGGCACTGAAAAAAAACATATAGGGTGATAAAAAATATAAACAGCTGGTACATAACTTGTATACGTCCTCTGTCTCTCTCTCTATCTCCTTCTCTCTCTCTCTCTTTCTCTCTCTCTCTCTCTCCTTTCTTCCTTCTCCCTCCCTCATGTCGTGCTGACCCACCCATCTGACAAAACCACATCCACAAGCACAGCCTCGGGCACAGGTAGCCTCTCCTAATGCAAGGGAAGGGAGGGATGTGATTTTTACTCTTAATCATTCATATTTTTTTGCATCTGTTAAGGCACTCTCACTCTCGCTGAGGCAGAGCTCTCTCTCTCTCTCTCTCTCTCTCTCTCTCTCTCTCTCTCTCTCTCTCTCTCTCTCTCTCTCTCTCTCCTGTGCGTCCTCTGCAGGCCTGCTGCTCTCTGCTGCAGAGTAGGGCTGCGTGACGTCAATGAATGCTGGAGCGGTTCCTCGGCTGGAGCGAAAAATGGGGAGAAAATTGCGAGGTGAGACGCGCATTTTCTGTTTGTTTGGTTCCTCTGTGTTTTTTTTTTTTTCGGCTGACACATTTTACGCGTTTCACGGACGTGTCTGTGTGTCTGCGGCTTATGTGTACATTTGTCGGCTCTCTGAAGCCGCTGCTCCTCTCTATGCGCTTTGTGCAGCGATTTTAAAATAACGCAACCGGAGTCAAGCGATGAGCCAGTACTGGGGAAAATGGGAGAAAACCGGGGCATGCCAGGCTCTGCCAAGTCCCCTTTTCCTTTCGACAAGGCACTGCCATCGGTATCGGGGTGAATTAGGCTAACTGCGGGCCTGTTGGTAATTTTCAGTCATTAGGAAAGGTTTCATTGCTTCAAGTTGGTGCTCGGTGATGCCGCTTGTCCACACCCACATGATATGTTGAATGTGATTGATCCAAGTGCAGTGCAGAGATGAATATTAATAACCTTTAGCGCTGAATGTACTACCATCTATTATCGTATCGTTAACCTGTATGTGAATCGAAAGCCTGAATCAGCTTTGCAAACTACCCGGAGACCTTGACTGGCCTGTTTGGCCTGGATGTGTACACCGTTGGGACTGTGCATGTCATTACTGCATATAGATGTATTAACATGTGGCTTATTATAAGTGAAACATGTATTTTTATATAGCATGCACACCAGTGGAACCTGTTTGTTTTTGTGTGTGCTACTTGGTTGCATATTGAACAATTGCACCATTCTGATAAAAGAATACATAAATTTGTCTTTTTTTCCTACCATTTTCTAAGTCTTCAGTCCTCATTCAGGGTATGGGATTGCATTCTCGCCCTGAGCACGCTTTGAGTCAAGGGGAAAGTGTCAAAGGAAATCATGACTCTGCAATATTCCCATGGGACACTTTAAACTCCCTCAGTATGGCTCGGCTCCTGAAGCAGCACAGTGCTGAAGTGACAAACAGCCAGGCTGCTGGAGTTTGGGAAACTGTCATGTGATTACAGTGCATGAGAAACCTGACTTAGAGCTAGTTGGCCTTATTTGCTGCTCTGTAAAATCAGATGTGACAAAAGTTAGACCAGTCATGCTGAACTGAGGAGGAGCAACTCACTGAGCTGACTGCCCAGGGAATAAAAAGCAGGAAAGCAGACACTTACTGTTGGCTTCTGCTGAATGAGATCAGGTTTTACTGCAGGATCACAGTCTAACTATTTAGGCCTAGGTCATGACTGCTGTACTGTTGGACTGTGTTTTGCTCTTCTTATTCAGAAGAATTGTGTAGTGCATCTGCACTGCAGCAGAAGGGAACATGCTCACACAGATTTTTAGATAGTATGCCAGCAGGTTTTGACAAAACAGATGGTTTTCCCATGATTGCTTGTCAGGCAGCAGCACTTTTGAAAGGGCAATACACAGGAATACATACTCAAGCAGAATATTTTACTGTCTATTGTGCAGTCTATGGCATTAAGTATTCTTTGTGGTGTGTGTGTATATACAAGGGATTTCAAGTGTGTGTGTGTGTGTGTGTGTGCATTCACTATGCATGCATATCAGGCTGTTAGAAGTATGACAGTACATTGCCATATTTATTATTCATGATCCCACAGAAGATAAAAGTTCCTGTCTAATGAAAAGTGTTCGTATATGTTTGCCAGATGCTGTTCATGCCATGCCGGGACAGCGAGAGAATGTGGGATTGTTTACATTCCAGGCATTGGCTGTCGACTAACTGTGGTTTTCCTATCCTTGATATGAGCTCTATGACCTCGATAGTATCTATCTATCTATCTATCTATCTATCTATCTATCTATCTATCTATCTTAATGCGCTCATCTCTTGCCTGCCGTTATCTGCTATTCTCATTCATCCATTTTCCCCTTTGTTCACACGCTGTATCTGTGCCTCTCGAGAGACGAGCCAGGTAAACGTGCATGTGAGAAAGTGACAGCACAGATAGAGAGAGATGCTGATGAGCGAGCTGCCTCCCTGTATGTGGTTCAGAGGTACGTTGAGGATGCAGATAGAAGAATCGCTCTGTCAGGATGGTGGGAGTCAGCTTGCCCAGGTACCAGTGAGGAGTCCTCACACTGAAACTTGATCGATTTATCAAAAAGGCCTCTAGAGGTATTTATGCAGCAGTTCTGATACTACTTGCAGTGAACAATGTGGGCAAAGTATCTGAAACACAACTCTCTACAAGAGAGGCTATGGCTTTGGTTGCACTATTTTTTATTCCATGAAACTTGGTTGTTATTTAGGTTTGCACAGCTGTTTTCTTGTGATTAAACTGTATTTCACTCAGTAACCATATTTTGTTTTATAGTGAGGCTGTGTTTGTGCTTATACACAGCTGTTCCAACAGTCCCTTGGCAGTTGTGTTATAGTTATGCATGCAAACTGTATCATGATCATCCAGCTATCACTCAGAGATCAAGGCTGGCACTAACTGGTACAAGCCAGAGGGCATTAAAATGTCCCTTACAACTTGTGGCTGCCAAAAAATTATATATGACAAAACTCCGTCAAATCCTAGTGTGTAAGTTGCACTCATACAATATACATATGGTGATATGCAGATTCTACAATATTTTCTAACATTATTATTATGCTATTTTAACCTTAAGATGACTACTTATATCACTTGCAGTTGGTATGATTTGAGTATGAAAAATTAATTAACTTTTTTTAGTTTATGACAAATGCATATAACACATAAAGTTCAGCGTGTTTTTATTTCACTCTAAATAAATCAAATTACATTGCTTTTCTCACACCAACTCAGTGTTAAGTCTGTCTTAACTCTCCTATCCTTGTCAGACAGTGTGAACATCCCACTCATTGTCAGCTTTACGAAGGGAGCTTTTCATCTGCACTGATTTCCTCTTCTCTTCCACCAACTTCAATATCGTGCCACCACACGCTCAGGATAAAGTTGTATACAACAGCCTGAGACACAGTAAAAAAAAAAAAAAAAAAACAACCAGATGCTATTTTCTGCATCATTTCCAGCAGATGTCCTCTAAAGATGCTACGTCCCCAGTCTTGTTAAGGCTAACACAGCATGCATATTTTGTACATTAGCTTGCCTCTGTGCTTCAGGGTTGCTCAGATCATATAAGAAGCAGTTTCCCCGTCAGATAAGACTGTAGTGACATTACTTGAAGGAGATAAATATGATTAATGGATGATAAGGCTATGACCAGAAGGCTATCTGCAGTCAGCACTGTCTTAAATAAATGGGACTGAGTACTGAAAAAAAATGTACGTTGAATCACAGGACTTAACTCTGAGTCTGTAGAAGTACACAGGGAAAGTGAAACATGAATAATTAGAGTCTTGCAGTTACTTCATTCAGGAAAAAAAATCGTGCAATGGAGGTGAAAAAGGATATGGTATCCTGGCCTCTTGTCACATTAATCCTAATCTAATTTCCCCTCCTTGCCCATGAAAATGAATGCACTGAACACATACTGGCCTCCCTGTCTCATATATTACCAACCATTAATCCATACTGTGTTTACCTACACACACTGATTAAAACAAGCCTATTAATGGGGGCATGGAGGACAGGAATGGGTTAGTGCCATTAGTGTTTTCCTCCTGGGATTCATGACATGTGATGATGATCTATGTACACTGGTAGATAATTGTTCCTGTGAACAGGCCTTTGGATCAATAGTAGACAGTGGTGAGAACGAGTCTGCCTATAGGCCAACATTTGCCTCGTGGCGAGTCCTTGTGAAAATCACTCAGTCTCATTCAGTATCCCCACCTCGTTGTGACATGAGCTCCAATAATGATGCTCAGTCTGAGTCTCTGCTTTGAGAACAGTGTGATTTTATACCACAGGGCTCTTGGTGTGCTCATTTTCATCATAGTGACATGATTTCAACAGGTGTTTTCCTGGATCACAAAATATCCAACTGAACTACATACTGCCTCCTTGTTTCCCTGTGTCCTGTGTTAAAACATGAAACCAGCGAAAATGAGTAAATTGTTATAATAGGTCTGGTTAGGAGTATATATTTTCTGTTGAGATAAAATTGGTGGTCTGTTTTTTTTTTTTTTTTTCAGGCTTCATAGTGAGGAAAGCGTGCTGAATCTCTTTCAACATATTGTTAGTGGTTGGTCTTGCCCTTCACTGTCAGGTGAGCAGCTCCAGTCAGTGTGATTGGCCTGTCATGGGAGTCCCATGGCCTGCCCTGGGCTAACACACTTTGACGTGTTCATGTAGAAGCCTAGCAGGCGTTAGGAGATTTCACTAAACCTCTCTTTCAGGTTGTAGTAGAGTACATATACTGTAGTAAGCCTGCTGAGCTCCTGGGAATGTGTTGGATGTCTGATGGATTCCCATCCGTATCCGCTGCTGTCTAAATGCTAGCAGCATTTAGCACATTTTTCCATGGCATCAGTGTTGTGTCAGAGTTGGGTAATATAATTTTTTTGATGCTGTGATATTGTCTCCATATTTTACTGGGATTTTATCATGGTATTGTGAAAATGAGGTCCTGTGGGTGTGAGCTTTTTTCCAAAGGCAAAAAACTCAACAAGAAAGCAACAAGAATACTGTTATTGAAGCGTAGGCAGACACTCGTGTCACACCTTGCACTGGCATCACCAGTATTATGTACAGTGGCGTAATTGCAAGTGCTTAGTTGAGTTCAGTGCAGCAGTTTCTCCATGTGAAAGTTAGCAGAGGACAGGTATGGTGGCTCTGATGCACCTTGACTCACTCTTCTCCCCACACCTCCAAGCCAAAAAAAAAAAATCTTATCAGAGATCACAGAGAGGAATAAATCTCGCCTCTCTCTGTGTTGCTGTACCAGAGCCCAGTGTACCAAGACTGTGAGGCTGAGAGATATTTTGCTTCCAACTAGTGATTTCAGATGTCTTTCAGAATGGATTCAAACCAGTCTGATCATCTGGTGCTCATTCTTTAAGGGCTAAGCTCTATGCAGTAACTGCATTAGCCTGAGCCTGAGGGCTTGTTGATGGTGTTTTTGTACTTGGTGGTGCAGAGCTAAGGAATTTCATTGGAAAGACAGCACCATGGGCCGCACGATCTTCACACAGGTTGTGTGCAGAGTTTAATTTCATTGGTGCAACTGAGCTTATTGTTGTATGCCTCTGGTAATGGCTCGCTGATGACAGTTGATATTGACAGCGCAAAAGCCTCATTTTGCAGATGTAAGCACACTCGCAAAACATTAATGACATTTTCACTTCCTCTTGTCTCTTAGAGTACATCACTCAGGCTTAATGTGCAATCACACTAATGCTGCCCTAATTGAGCAATATTTTCAATAACTATCTGCTTTTACATTGTCTGTTTAGTCAGTAATCAATAGTCCTCTTTTGTTGATCATGTTAATAGGTGTAGAGGACACTGCAATCAGCAAATCATGTAGCTTGAAAAAGCCCATTGTTGGTGCAGACTGTTGCTGTCACTGTAAAATAAGCATAATATTGCTACTGTGTTTGAGACTAGGTAGGCCCATGTTGCCCAGAAAGGCTATTTGTGCATTTCACAGAGAAATGCTCCACTTTTCAAGAATTGCTGGATTAAAGCTCTGTCTGCATTGCCCGTTTGCAAAAATATACCCGAATGACAACGTGGGGCTGCGCTGGATTAGAGCATCCTACTCTCCCTAACCGAGACCCCATACATTTGCCAAATATGAACACTTCTCTGTCCACAGGAAATGATGAATGGAAACGAGCACATCAACACAGTGTTTCCATGCACTCTCCAGTGTCCACTGGGGCTGAACAATATGGTAAAAAAAAAAAAAAAAAATGTGATCATTTTTACAGATATTGCAATATGATTCATGATTTTAGTAGGATTAATAATTTTCACATTATAATGTTCATTTTCACTGGAAAAGCTATTACGTTGATGATGGTGTGATTTTTGGTGGAGTCTGTATCAAACAAACATGTTTTCATACATCAGGAAAGTACAATTTGTAAGCCATCTGTGGCACCATAATGCTTTATTTACAACGTTTTGTCACACATTTGACCTTTAACAAAAAATTGCAGCTCCTGTGATTCGGATAATGCACTCGACCGTATAGCCATTTCAGTAATATTTTGATTAATTGTTCAGTCGTGCTTTCCACCAAGCCCACAATTTTGAAAGGTGTGAAGAGTGAATAGGAGATTGTGTCTGCAATAATAGGCCATCGAGCTCTGCATGGAGGCAGTAATAATTTTCTGATTGCAAAGCATTAAACCTTACCCAATGCTAAAAACCTACCTTGACCTTATTGATTCAAATGTCTCCAGCATTTGAAAGTTGCAGTCCACAGAGAGCAGTGTGGCAATGATTTTTGGGCCCTAAGAGCAAAATCTGTCCAAGTAATAGAAGCTGTTCTCTATATAGAAGCCATATATCCATGATTAAGAACTCAGAAGGCATGCTGTAGTGCTGATTTGTTCCTTAAGAGCAAAATATATACTGTCTCAGCAGTGAGTGGGTGCACCGTCCAGTGAAAGTTACACCCACAAACTTTACATTTTTTGTTGCTCTTTTCCCCCTGGTATCCTTTGGTGATCACACACTAGCTGCGACATTAAGTTCAGATTTTTCAAAAGGTTACCTCTCAACTGCCCTTTGGAGCCGCCACCGCCGAGAGTTACCTAGCACAGTTTAAATAATTTAAAACTGGATTTACAGTGGTTATGCTCTCTTGGCCCTCTTCTGCTGCAGCCTCTGATTAGAATTTCCGTCTGTCAATCTCTAAACCAGCTGCACCTCGTCTGTCGCTCCCCACCACTCGGAAACACTTTCACCTTCTCTGCAGGTTCTCTTCTTCCAGCCTCCTGACGCCCACACCTCCACTCACCTGCCTGTCCTCTTTTTCACTCCTGTTCTCTGCCATCACCGGTCTATATTTTTCATGACAACTTTCACCTGTGACTTCCTTCCGACTTAATGTTAGCAAGACAGCCTTTTTTATGCCAGCAGTGGTTTGGCGGGGGTTGACAACCTCTGAAAACTGCCTGCCATTTTTTATACAGCCTTTTCTCTCATGTTACTGCCATTAGGTCAACAGCGACAGATAATGTGCCTTTTAACAGTGTCACATTCTGCCGTCCTTGCTTTTTGCAGTTACAAGGAACCCAAGTAAAATTTAACTACTTGTTTTGTTTCATGTAAGCACATACATCCCGTCATCAACATCTAATTTAATTCTGTAAGAGCTCATATACAACGGACAGACGAAAATAAGCTCATTCTAAAGGCTTTTAGAAAGTAAATTTACATTCAGATGCCAACACAGAGAGATACATTCTGGCACAATAAGGTCACTCATAGAAAGGGAACAAAACAACCAATTAGGATGATATTATTGTTTATCTATCAATGTCAGTCAAGAAATGAGGGTCTGCAGCAGTAATGGTGCATTTCCAATCTTTACTAATGCCTGTAAGCATTTCCTCTGCCCTTGACTAACATACCTCGTCATAATAAGTCATAAACCACTAAACTCTCTAGATGTGGAGTAAAAACATGATAACAATTTTAATAGGCTAGAGGAGTACAAGAAATACAGTCTGTACTCTTATTCATGATAAAACCTATCTTGCCACAGTGAGATTTGTCATTTCAGCAGGTGGCTGCGTTATGGAAGCATCATCATTACAAAGCCATTCGTTGTACAGTGTGCCTGTGTCCCAGAATAACATCACAACAAGACTTGGACTTGGGACAGCGGCAGATGTGCCTCTAATTATTACATGAGCGAAGAGCCATTTCACTTTTGCAAAGCAATTGCACAGTAGTTACCCATGTTTAAAGGGCCTCTTCTCATAGACCACCTGTCAGGGGTGGAACAATAAATTAATAATGCAATATATCTTGATACTTCCTCTTGTGATGCATCATCAATACACTTGTGCCAAGTCGATATTTGAGTTTCCAACTTCATTTGCACAGATTTTTTTTTGGCATTTTCCTTAGTATTTTTTCATCTTCTATTACAAATATTGTGATATATCATAGCTGAATTCCTTGCAACAATATATATCGCACATCACAGAATCGCCTGTCATGATACTATTGTTATCGTGGGTAAAATATTGTGAGTATGGTGTAACCCCGAACTTCAAAAGCATCAATTTGTGTTTTCTCATTTCTCTCTCACTAGTCAGTCTTGGCCAGGTCATGAAGTTGTGATTTGATGCTGGCACTGGAAAGGCGGAGAACTGAACTGCACTGGGGCAGATGGGAAACACAGTATGGTGTTGTGGTTTCACTTTTTCTTTGTGCTTGAGTGAGATACAGTCTCCAGCTAGTAGCCCGCACCCCCCTCTGTGTGTTTGTGTGTGTGTGTGTGTGTGTGTGTGTGTGTGTCATTATTACATACCCTACCACAGACACTATCTGAAAATCTACACTGAAACACTGAAGACAGTCCTCTGGGATGCCGCAGCTGTGTTCCATTTGTGAGATGTGACATGTGGCCACCAAACATCCTAACTTCCTTCCTCCCGTGCAATTAAATATCTCACTTAGCAATTTTAAGCAATTGGGCAAGCTGGCTGTCTGCAGTGTTGTGACTGTGACTGAATCCCTCCTTCTGTAATAAGTGGGCATGGCTTGCCAGTACACTCCTCATTCTACCCTCACCAGACTTCTAATAACAGTCCGCTCTGCTTGGTGGGTGCCTTGTCGGGGATTGCCAGTGTATGAGCTCTCTGCTTAGAAAAGCTTGTGTCTGTGCTTTGTTACGTCCATGGCTGTGCCCGCTTTTCTCATAATAGATGTTGCAGAGAGTGATGCCAAATCCCTAAGAGTGCGTTCTGGTTAATATTCTTGGTCTTTGAACCATTACCCATAGGGTTGCTGCTTGCAAAACAGATCTACTTAACAAGAGCAAGGGCAAATTGCTGTAATGTCACATACCATCATTGCTTGGATGAGGTATCTGCAGTATTCAGCATTATTTATTTGTGATGCTCACAATTGGATCAACATTCCAAAGGGTCCAGCAACACATTATGGAAAATGAGATGAGCAGAGCTATAGGGATTTGCAAACAAATTCTTCCTAGTAGAAAACTGATGTTTGCAAGTGCACTATAGCCTTACAGTATTCTTTCCTGTAAGCAGCTCCTCCTATAGCAGCAGCCCATGTAAAATCTTTTAGACAGATGACAAAATCAGTGTCCACAAGCCACATCTGTTAACTAGAAAATGCAGTAACACCAGTTGTTCAATATAATGTGACCACATGGAATTTGTGTGAAGCAAGACGTATGAATGTGAAGCAAAAATGGTGTAGCAGGGTACAAAGTCATTCCCAGCTGCACTGACCTCTAACAATTTTTAGGTGAAACAAATCTTAACATCTTTTTTGTCCTTTTAATAGTTGACACTGAGCCAAAATTGGGTAAAAATGTAGTATCTGATACCAAAAACCCAGAGTAACATGCCAGTAATGAGAGAAAACTGTCTTTATTTTCTGCATTTTTTATTAAATGTGTAGGTCATTTGTGTGATTGTGCTGTATCACAGTCACCTTTCAGAGACAATAAACTGCTAAACTGTTAAATTTTCCCGTGGTTATATGAGGACAAGAGACATCATTTCAATTCTGTGGTCACTATCGTCCATAACAAGCTAAACCTCACCAGCCTTTAATTGGGACGGGGCTGATGTCTGAGACTGACCTGAGGATCTCATGTGAGAGATCTTTTAGCACAGGATCTTTGCTCTGCCTCTTTAAACTTGTACTTGCTTAATTAGAGAAGCTGACGCCGGGGAAACGACAGTCAGTGGAAGCCGCCATGCTGAATTAATTGGATTTATTAAACCAGGGGCATCAATTGCGGGCTAATTGGCTGAACACGGCAATGCAATGTTCCTGCTCGGCTGTCCATGCTCAGCTTCTGAAGCGTTAGTGGCAGATGGAAATGATGAATGTTAAATGCCTTTATTCCTGACCCCACTTCTACAGCTTGTTGACGGACACATGGTCTGACAGAATGACTCATTGTTATTCAGAAGTTAATGAATTTGTCCAAGTAAAATAGTTCAAGTGTATTTGATTGCCTCTTTTTGGACTTTTTTGGCTTGCATTTTATTTGATTCTTCTGCAGCTACTATCACACAGTTGGAAATATCAGGCAAAATTTGAGGCTTGCAAGGAAATACAGAAACAAGGGCTGTGATGCAGCTCAGATAGCAGATATCAGAGGAGCTGATTGGTTATGAGATCCCTTGCGCAGGACGTTTAGCACGGTCCTTTCTGACCGCATCGACTTCGGACACTGATACAGAAAATTCCCTCACCATTCACAAGCACTCACACTAATGGATCCATTTACCTTTCCCTACTCCTCGCTCCCTCTAAGTATTTCAGCATAGGAGTGCAAATCTGAGAGCAGTTTGCCTCAGCCATAGTGAAGTTTAGGTTTCATGTTTCCTGACCGCTGACCCTAGATCAATATTCTTACTGAAGAGTCCAGACATAGCGGGCCCTGATGTCTGCCTGTCCAGTCAGCTGAAGTAGCAAACAGTGAGAGATGGACTGCCAGAGTGAGGGAATAAGGACAAGGAAATTGAACTATCATCTGGAGTGCATTTTTGACAAGTTAGAAGATCATTCCAGCATCATTGTTTAGTTGTGCCCCCTCATCTTTTATTTTTTTTTTTACATTCCCCTACATTTAATGTTATTTCTGCCTTGTTTACATGCATACAACCCAAATCAGCATTTTTTTTCAGTCTGCCTTGCCATACCTCAAAGACTCATTTGCTCTTAATCAGTTTCAAATGTCATGAAAACAATCGCCAATTTGAGGAATTTGTCAGGTGAAGGTGATCTGTCACTGTGGATGAGAGGTGTTTTGTGTAGTTGCATTAGAATGCTTTGGTTGGGTGGCACCCCTTGTTTTTAAGGTTTACCTTAAAGCAACATGGACGTTTAGTAAGGCATTATCCTGTATAAGTTTTTTAGCTCAATACAATCAATATAAGTCTATAATCTGACACTCCATATGAACTAGGTGCAAACATGACTCAAAGAGTATCTCAAAGGATGGGCAAAAAAAATATGACCACCACCTCCTTATGTGATAAAAAAGAAGATAATTTGATGGTTGAGGCAACATGGTTTTCATCATCTGCTGATTCACTAAGTAATCACTTCTTTGTTCCACATTTTTGTCAGCTGAGTCGAAATAGCCCTCAGTCTTTTTTGCAGTTTCAGTTAATGTTGGCATAAACAAACAAGGTATACCAAACAGTATTCACATAATTCACACAAAGAATTCACACAAAGATTTGCATTTTTACAGTACTATTGTCAGACTGTCGAATTGTCAGCTAATACATCTGTGCAGTTGTTTTAAAACATTTATAGCAAACGTAAGGGAAAAATATAATTGATCTCATAACATAATGAAAAGTACTGTAAAATGACCTGCAGTGGTGGAGATCATTTTCAAAATCATTTTTGTGTAGTTGGGTATTCCTATCTGTTGTCTTTTTCTGTAGTCAGATGGTATGCATAGTGGTTTTAATGAATCAGAATAGCTAAACGGTCATGGTCTATTTCAAGTCTTATTTTGAAACTGTTATTTTATATGAAACATATATAATTCATGCCTCATTCATTTTGCACTCTCAGATTTTCATTTTTCATCTGCACATTTGAGAAGCTGTGTTGCCAGCATCGCCACTGAAGAGATTTTATGCTGTAACAGGCCATACTTAAGTATGAGGCATTTAACCTGTAATCAGCATTTTTCTCTCTCTGTTTTTAGGACCTCAGGCAGGGGAACCAGAGAAGAAGCATAAGTGAAAAGAGCAGCCGAACTCATGAAGCGGGCGCCAGAAGAAAGCGTGTGGATGTGAGTGTTGCCACCATGTGTGGTTATGTGATTGAGCCGGGCTCTTTCATTGCACATGGGATCTGCCTGGGTCCTACCAACTTCCACTAACTGCCCTACTGCTCCATTTTCACCATGAGAGGATCTGCCAGGCGCTCGGCCACTGTGCCCTCATATCGGCGCTACCGTTGTGCTGCGTGAGCGCCCCCACTCATCCGGCGGTTGTTGCACGGAATGGCCTCTCTGGACCTGCCATACCGCTGTCCTCGCTGCGGGGAGCACAAGCGCTTCCGAAGCCTGTCGTCCCTACGTGCCCACCTGGAGTACAACCACACGTACGAGACCCTCTACGTCCTCTCCAAATCCAACAGTGTATGTGATGCTGCTGCTCTGCTGCCCCTAGTGGCTGAGGGAGCTCTTCTCACACCCGCCAACAACAACGACCCTTTTGAGCCACTTCGACCTTCAGCTTTCAAGGAGCGACGCTTCCCCTGCCGTGAGCTTCCTTGTCCAGACGACCTGGGATTGACCCCCGCCAACTCCAACACTGCAGCCCGCTATATCCCCAATGTGGAGTTTCCCCTGGGGGAGATTTTTATGAAGAAAGCCATGACATCCACAGACCCGGGTCCGCATGGAAACCCCAGCACAGCTGTAGCAGTGGCGGCCAATGTAGCGGCCAGTGCAGTGGAGGCGGCCTACGAGGAAGGCCTTGCCAGACTGAAGGCACGGGCGTTTGAACGACTGGAGCTGGATGAGAGGCTGGAGAAACTGTCTGAAGAGGTAAGAGGATCATTATGATCACGGTCAGAGGTAGTTAAGCTTACTGTACAGAGCTGGGTGAATTATATCATCATATTTTTAGGCTTGAAATCCTCTCTAAAGCACTTCATAAATTCTCAGTTTAACCCTTTAATGCAAAGAGTCACATCAGTATGATGATTCTAGTAGGGCTTGGCATATCATGATATTTTTGACCAAATACATCGATAATGTGACAATATTGTGGGGTTGACGCTTTCATAGAATATTTACATAATTAAATCTTTAATAACTAATCATCAGTGATGCCTATATAATATTTATGTGGGTACAGACAAATATTAGAACAGCAAGAACACTTTGGTAAGTTCCCAAAATATATCATCTTACTGTAACACAGCCCTCAAAACCAGGAAAAGACACAAAAATACTTACACCATATCACAATATTACAATATCGAAAAACCAGATGATATCTTGTCTCATATCACAATATCAATATAAAATCAACATATTGCCCAGCTCCATTAGAGGTAGAGTAAAACAACACTTTCTACTGGCACCATGGTTTGTTTTCTTGCAGACCTCAGGACTGACTTTCTTTGTTGTAACGCTTTACAAGAAAGTGTCCAACATCTCCAGATTACAAGGTCAAAGTAAAACAAATTTCCTACAAGTAGAAAAAACAAAACAGATTTTTTTCTCATCAGAGCCAGTGCTTCATTCCTTTTTATGTTGCACTGCCTCGGTACATGGTATCCAGGACATTATGTCATGGTGACCTCTGTGTGACACATTTACTATGTGTGAGCACAATAACTCAGACACAGCACGTAATAGAAACTTCATACATTACAGGTTCAACTCCTACATGCAGGAGCAAACCGAGTTTTTATTAGCATCACCTGTGCGCTATGCGAGTTCATGTTCATGTTCATAGAAAATATTTGTAAATTGATGGATTAATTGGCCTAATTAATGTCTTCAGTGGCATAACTCGCTCCGTTTAATATGTCGTGGTGATTATGACAGGACATTAGGCAGCTCAAATGCCTCTTGTTTGTAGGTGGAGCAGAAAATAGCGGCCCGTGTAGGTCGTCTTCAGGCAGAGCTGGAGAGGAAGAGCTCAGAGCTGGAGCGGGCCAAGCAGGAGAGTGAGCGGCTGAGCCAGGAGAAGCAGGACCTGGAGGACAAGGCCTCAGAGCTTTCTCGGCAGGTGGACGTCTCTGTGGAGATGCTGGCCAATCTCAAACAGGACCTGGTTAACAAGGAGGAGGAGCTCAACCACAAACAGCAGTGAGTGACACGCTGCACCTGTCTTTCAACTAACTTTCCTGCACACCCTTATGTATAACACACCACCATAGGACTGAGCAATTAATGAAAATATTAATCAAATCACAGTATGGCCATGGGCAGTATCCAAACTGAAGGAGTTGTAATTTTTTGATAAAGGTAAAATTATGTCTGGTAATCTGTAATATAAATTTAGAAATGTTAAATAAAATGTTGATTAATGTCACCATGTATATATAGTATATTGCATGATTGATGAAAAAACACCCAATCATGTGGGAAGAATACGCAGCAGGAAAAGGTCCAGTTCCATGCTGTGTTGTTTTGGTGGCTGAAGGACATTAGTAGAATGAGTTTTCTGGTTTCCCCATGTTTCACTTAGAAGCAAAACAGCCTTTAAATGTGACACAATAATCACTTGATATGTATTGATAATTATTGATATTGACTGGCATGATTTTTGGCCATGTTGCCCAGCCCCAGGTAAAATATATGACAAAATATCATCATGAACAACATATTGTGGCGCTATGGAGATGCCCCGTCCCACAAAGTGTATTCTCTAGCTGAAAGAAGGCATGTCTGTTTGGTGCACACAGCAATAACTGTTGCAAAATTACTTAATAACTGCATAACGATTCATGATATTATTCATGCAGCTCAATAATGGCAGAATTTCTTCACCATATTGCTCAGCCTAAACCAACATACACACAAAGTCACACACAACGCAATAAGTGCAACACAGAAACATATGTTGTCTCCCCTCCACCCCCCCACCCTTACCCCTCTGTTGGTGGCTGTGATCCTCACTCATATCCACCTTCCAGATGTGGGCTGCATCTGTCCTGCTGCCGTCTCCGTATCTCTAAGTGCCGAGCAGGGCTGCTTAGTCGCTCAAGCTGAATGAAGGGCAGGACAGGAGCAACTGGGCTGGCAGCAGAGGCGTCTGATGGCGCTTGCAGCACTTGGCCTGCCTCTCCACAGAGTTTCATGATCTAAACGTAGGGCTGTTGTAAATAAGAGCTGTGTGCAGACATAAATAAGTCGGGCAAAGTAATTGTTTCCTGGCTCAGGAGCTGATGAACATGGTTTGGATTTTTCTCACAGGATGGCACAAGGTTTACATCAACTACATTGTTGAAAGAAAGGCTTTCAGATTTTTACAGCTTTTATCGAAATTAGTCCCAGGGTAATTTATTATGTTGTTCAAACTCTGATGTTATTCTCAGCAGTCTACAGACTACAGATATCCATGTTTTTTTCACTGATGCTAAGTGTATTTCAAAATGAAAGGTAATGAATTAAAATACCTCATCCTCACATTAACGATTCACAGTTATGTAGAGGATGGTAGCTTTCTGCTCTGTCAGAAACTTGGTTGACTTTTTAAAATTCACTGTAAACTGTGAACTGTGATGTGACAAATAATAGGATTGAATTTGCATAAAAAATGTATTTGGTCCATGCCAAAGAGCCTAAGGCCTTCCGGTTTCTTAGAATTAATGCCAAGTGTTTACAAAAGGGAGACATGAGATGCACTGACAATTCACTTCCCCCAATTTTTTCCTTAAAGTCGCACTGATGTGGCAAAGCAGACTCTGGAAACAGAGCAAGTCAGTGTTTTGGTGTCATCCAAAATAGGAATTATGCCCCCATGAAACACTGATACTTTTCTTTTACAAATCTGTTCTTTTGCTTGAGGAAAGTCAGCGTCATCTGTATCACAACCACAGTCATCTGGCTGGTTGACGTTTGAGTTATGAACACAGACAAAAGCAGCATTAATTGCTGCTTATCAAGACATGTATTTCGTGTGGAGGTTTAATTCTCCTTAAGTGTTTGATTGGTTTTTAGATAGCACAGAAAAGGGATGGGGGAAAAGACACGGAGGCAAGATGTCTGGGTTTAGTGCTTTCATGTTGCTTGCAGTGTAGGAAAAACCCTCAATGGGATTCAGAAAATTGAACAGAATTTTAAATCGCATTTGTCAACACACCAGTAACTGGGTCCATGTCCACGCTGACAGCTCAAACTCTTTGCATTGTGTATTTTGTTACTTTTGAAACAGAGTGATAGTGTGTTACGCCACTTTCTTAAAGTGACCTACACGTGAATAATATCATTGTTTATATTAAATGGTATGGTATCTGTACTGTGCTTTCCATATACAAGTGTGTCTAGCCTCCTCCTTCTATCTTCCTCTGGGGGTTTCATCGCTTCTCCATCAGTCTCCTTAGCAGGCCTGAACGTTAGCACCAGGCCAAAGACAAAAAGACGTTCTCCAAGTACAGCAAGCCCTCCAGTCTCATCACAAACACAAAACTGACACCATACACTGTGTTTGTGTTTGTACACCACACTTTAGACATTACCAATGCAAAGCTGTTGCATATTAGTTGAGGGTCATGGTTGTGTGTCATCCAGCGTGTTTCAGTGCTCTCATTTCGTGTCTTGACATAATGTGAAATAGAGCAGGGCTATATGTATACTATATGTGTCTGAATTACAATAGATAACACATTGGGGCATCTAGAGACATGGCTTATTCAAAGTGATGCCACCAATCTCTTTGTATCTGTTAGCTTTACAGAATTAGAAATGCTTTTCTCCCGTAGTCTTTTGACAGAGACAAATGCGTAAAAGTCGACGTAGCTGATCTTGTGTCAGATTAATACGGGGCTGCATTTCATTAGTTTGAATAGGTGTGCATTGTCTCTTGGTTGTGTAATTTTTGCTCCTTAGCCCTGCTATTCTGTGTCCCTATTGTAAAAAAAAAAAAAAATACAGTAGCTGTCAGTAACAAATTGTCTGTTAAGTTCACAAAGCACTGCCTGGGCTATATGACTGCCTTGCAGCTATGCCAAAGGCCCAACATCTGTCTCTGTTTCTCCCTCTCTCTCTCCCTCTAAGGAAAAGCTGGCAGCCGAACAGTGAGCTCTTTCAGACTGTAAAGTACAGAGTAGCTCAGAGATGGAAAAAGAGCATCACAAGCGGTGAATGTCCAGCAGGTTTGACTGTGAGGATGACTAAGCAGTCGTTAACAGACACAGAACACTCATCGCTTCAAACATGGTCGCTTTAAAACCCTTACATGCCGGGCTGCAATTACAAATGAAATCTATTATATTGGCATTGAAGGATGTGTTTTTACTTTTGAGTTTTACCAATGAATTTAGAGGGTGTGTGAGGCCAAGTGTTCCCTTCAAGGATAAGCATCTATTTTTTTAAACATCAAAATGCTGTTAGATGCCAAAAATATTAGGCAGATAACTGGTGTTGCTATGCAACCGTGGGGAACTCATGAGAACTGGTTTTGGTTGCTAGCAGTGCCATGCACAAAAATAAGTCTCAGATGTGATCATTTCCTGCATTGTGAATTATTTGGGAGAGAATGCCTGTGCTAGAGCTGTGGAGCCCTAATCAGCAGACATTTTAGCCTTAAGATAATTAAAAAAAAAAAAAAAAATGAGTGAAGCTTATCTCTGTCTTTTTAGAGGTTTACACACTGACTCAGATTAGATTGGAAAACTGCAAACGTATTTTGTGTCTGTCAGAGGAATATGCTGCCATAATCTTCCTGGCCATTAATGATTGCTTGAGGGTATTTAGTGGAATTTGTTGCTGTTATGGGAATTATGTAATTATGGCAACTGCTAATAATAGTTGATTCATTGTGCCAGTTGATAATACTTAAGTGCCCTATCTGAACAATTTTGATCGTGTCAATAACATTTAAGATTCCAGCTCAGTTTCCAACAGTGTTTTGTTGGCCATTTCATACATAAATCAGACAGTGATGGCCAGTCTTGCTGAGTGCTCCTGCAGGACGATATAATACGCTTCAGTGGCAGCCACATCAACAACCACAAGCTTCAAGAGAACCAAAAGCATCTCTGCAAAGATAGTGAATAAATGTATGTTTCTGTGTGGCTGTTTTTATGCAGGCCTTTAGTTTAGCTTCAGCGTTGTAGAAAAAGCTTATGTAAGATGCATGAGTAGAGAAAGGAGAGCAGCAGAGAGTAATCAGCTTGATGGGTGCATGACAGCAAAACAGAGGAAAATTTAGACCCCTGTTAGGTTTTTTTCATATCACAGTCAGGATCAGCACACACCCAGATGCAGCAGTAGGCCTCTACCCTGAGGCTTGATTCATTCCTACATCCAGCTGCGATTAAGGGAGATAAGAAAGTTCCTTGTGATGAAATGAAAGGACTTTCTCAGCGTGTCCAGTACGCAGAACACGTGGACGAGCGTCGCTATCCCAAGTGTCAGTTTTGCTGCCGTGGAAACAAGCAGGGTTCTCATTGAACGGCATCGTTGAATGCAAAGTGAAGCTGTCAGGCTAGAGAGAGAATCTGCCTCATTAACGGCAGTGTCTTAGACAGAAGAACATGCAGTATTAACAGAGCAAGCAAGGTTAAAGCGATTGTAGTGACAAGACTTCAGAAGGCGTCCCGGTGGAATGGAGCGAGTGTATGAATGTGAATGGCTAAATTTGAAAACGTGGACAGTTTGGTTTCTGTAATGTGGAATTTATTTTGAAGCCTGCCCCTAAGATGTATATAGTCAAGGGTATTTTTGTGTTTTCAGTAAAAAAAAAAAAATGTCCTCTATAGATTCAAAGAACAGCACAGCAGAGTTTTGTTTATCCAAACGCCTCGGGGATGGAGGTCATCCAAACCAGTAAATTGTTTGGATGACAGAAATACATTGCAACACTGATGCCAAACACTTCCACATTATAAAACAGGCATCTCCAAAATGCCCAGTACAGTCTGTTTTGTATTAGAAATAGTTCCATTTATTAACAGGGAATTTGCTATAATTGTGCACAATTAACAGTGTACTATTTTGTGTGTATTGTCACGTTATTGTTTTTTTTGTAGTCCACTTGGATTGGATGTCTGGGGTTTGACATCCAATCCGGGAAGCTATCATATAACTGCACAGGATTGTGGCACCACATATAAAATATCTAACATTTTTAGCCCGTATGTATACCACAGAGACCAACGCAGATGCAGCCTCTCAGATTTCCACCAGCGATATGCATTGGTTTATAATGAGAAAGGGTTGTGCTTGTTAGCGGATAACCAAGAACACAGTGTATGGAAGGTCCAATGAATCGTAGCCCTCAGTTAGAAAAGGATTTATGGGCATGAGGCGGCTGCTCTGCGCCGTAGATGGTGGCCATGTGATGGAAAAAGTGATTTATGGGCTCTTGAGGCTGGATAAAGATGCCTTCAAAACAGAGGAAAGTGGAAACAGAAAGGTTGGCGCTCCCCCTCACCGGAAATGCTCCTCCTTTCTCACTTTGTTAAAGCTGAATTCCACCATATGGCTTTCTAACCTCTATTCACATTTTATTTTGTCTCCAGTTTACCATAAAAAATGCCTTGCACTACACTGCTTCCTCATCTCCACCTTGCTCAACTGTAAAATATGATCTAATTTCAAATATAAGGACAATAAATTTTAAAAATATGCTTGCTAATGCAGAGCACTTTGGACTGCCCAAGCAGTGTAGGCGCAGCACACATCTCATGTATTTGCCAACCAAAACAAAGCAGCTGCCACAGATAGCTGGTAGGTGAGGGAGTTAGACGGGTTCCTAAACAGGTAGATTGATTTGGTTGACTTACTTTAATGTCAGGGTTAGCCCCAGGTTATCCTCTGGGGACAGGAATAACTTCTCCAACTCTGCTCTGTGATATCAAGCACATCTCCATTTGCTGTTTCATTAGCCATTTCCATTAACTAGAACTGTCCACAGTCTCATTCATGGCAACTCAGGTAACATTAATCCACAGCTGGACACATTTAACATAACTTTAGGCACCACCAGCTACTATTTGTAGTCTGGGGAAAACAGCTGCTAACCACTCCCTTTTAGGGCTTTAGAAACTTGAATAATTTGATTATTAAAAATATTTGAATTCAAATTCTCTGCCTCAAAGCTTCTTTTACCTGTAGAACTCAATGCAGCAAGCTGTGAGACACAACGTCAATAATTACTGTGACACAAGCACATGATTTGACTGCGCAAGTTTCAAACTATGATAGCGAGACACACACAAGCGAAGAACAAGAAGAATCAGACTTGTCTTGATCACAGCAGAAAGTGTGTAAACTTAGGATCTATAGCGAATACAGCCACTGTTTCCCACTACAGGAGCTGACTACAGTTACTGTTAGTCATCACTGGCTGGCCCCTTAGTTGACTGAGACTTGAGACCCGTGAAAAATATAATGCTTTTGCAGTGTTACCATTTCCCTGGAGAAGCGAGCCAAACATGTTGCATAAATGGAGACACTGTGATGACACCCAAACTGACCACCAACGCCAGGGAACTGAGTTTTGCCCGAGTCGGCCTACAAGTCAGGACGGAACAGGGGTGAGGATCATAATCTGCTTCGAGCTGGAACAGAGACCCGGGTCTCACTGAACTGCTGTTGGCTCCGTGTTATCATTGGAGGTTGCATCAAGTTACAATGTGATGCATTCAAGCTCAGTTCAGTAAAAAATTGTTTTGAGCGAAAGTAAATTATCATTATGTATCATGATGTAAATTATAATTATTATTATCATGATGTGTTCAAATGTAATCTTGTAAATTGTAAAATTTAGTGTTTGGTGAGAAACTTGAATAAATACACAGGGTTCCTACACTGCCTGGAAAAGTATGAAAAAGTATGGAATATAATTTTGATCATTTCCAGGTCTGGATAAATATGGAAAAAGGAGAGAGTATGGAAAAATATTTGAGTTCCAGGCTATTGTCTGTATCTCCAGTTTAAAAAGCAGTTCAAACATCTGCCCATATTACGGTGCACAAATCAGTGGTGGCCCTTGCTGCACTGTCCCATCCAAGGCCACAAAATGGGAAAATGCAAATTCTCTGAGAAATGTTTTACCCGTCCACAAAATAAAAAATGGTGGGTAAAGGACTCCATCAGGGAGAAAAGAGCATGGTGCAAACTGTAGTGTGTGTGATACATTTCAACATCTCTAACAGGAGCGCGGAGCCCTCACAGGTCATATGGAAGGGAAAAAACACACAGTGCATTGTCAGCACCCGGTGTCTCATCATTTTTTGTTCACCACACCAATGCGAGGCTGAGGCGTGATGAAGCATTATGACCCATTCAGTGCCGAGGGTGACTTTAAGTGGCACTGAATGAATTAACAGTTGGCAATAGCATAGCTACAAAATATAACATGTTCACAGTTGGAGTGTTGACATGCGTGATAAACATGCTGCTATCCGTACCAGTCGTCTGAGATGTTTCACATAAAAAAATCAACTGAGCTGTCTGGAAAAGTCTGAAGTTTTGAACAGGCAAATGTGAAGGAGCCTTGAATACATTTGTTTCAAGGAGCTGTTTTCACAGCAATGTAAAATATCTATTAGAGAGGGAATTAAGACCTGTTCAACTTCCCAACATTAATTCTAACCAATAGCTGAAAATGAATTAATGTAATACGGCACTTTTTGCATTAAGAAGGTTTTGTTTGGAAAGGTAATTTCTTGTATCGTTGAAGTATGCAATAAATGTAAGTATTTCTTATCCGCTTACTTGATTAATTGATGGGATAATTGGTAGAAGACTCGATGACTAAAATATTCGATAACTGCAGAGCTGCTCCCTCTATATCCTGATGATTCCACTAGCCGTTCTGAATCCTCCCATTTATCTCTCCATCAGTCTCCCTCTCTGTGTTGCCTGGTTTGCTCCTCTGCATAATCGGACAAATAAATCCAAGTGGTATCTGAAACTTTAAATGTTGTTAATGTTGTCCTGGTCGGCCTCTTTGAACTGTGCAGGAATATCTCACAGTTTAATTCAGCTGCACGTCGTGCCCCCGTGCTGAACCGGCCTCACAACACTCCACTTCCTGTTGTAATTCCACTAAAAACAGTTCCTGTTAAACCAGGAACTGTAGACTTGATTAAAATAATGCTCTTTACATGCAGCTAGCTCTTTCATCAGCTACAACATGTGCATAGCCCTGGATTTGGTGACAAATGTTGTTTTAGGGTGAACTTATTCTTTAGTGTTGACTTGAACGGCTCACGCGACCACTGCAGGTTGGCTGGTAGAAGGTGCACTCGGCCCACAACGAAATAAGACGCTTTCATGGTTTATTGGATTTCTGCATCAGTGTGTGTGGTGCTGTTCCTCAGTGGAAAGCCCAGTCTGAGGCAATGCCATAATTTTTTTTTTTTTTTAATCTTAAGCTGTCAAGCTGTCGTAGAGCTGAGTGAGTGCTGCTAACGTGTGTGTGTGTGTGTGCATGGACTGGCTCGCAGTAGCCTACACAGTCCCAAATCGAAATTTGCTCATTTTGTTTCCATTTTTTTCCTGGGACTATACTTCTGTATCAATCACATCACTGGCAATAGCTGCGCTCCACACCTGGATATCCGCCTAGTAGTCTCACAAAATTGGTGCTGGTTAGAGGGCAAAGCACATTACAAAATCCTGCCAAGTACTGTTATCTTTGTTCACTAAACAATATCATTTAAGAAGAGATTCTCAAATATTGACTGATACATTTGTGGTAGCATTTTTCCCAAAATGAATACATACTATCCTTAAGCAAATTCCGTTTCTCTCATGCAATTTGCAGCGCACTAGATAATCACCTCGCCCTTATATCCCTGGGTGTCTGAACTAGCTGTGAATTTTAATGTGTCTTTAAAATTTTGGAGAGCAAGCAGAGGTAGCAGGAACTCTACATGGTGCCGGTGGAGCCACAATAAAATATTTACTTTCTGTGATTGATCAGAGCCAAGACCTGGATTACTGGCTTCTTGAGAAGCTAGTCATGCACTTCACTGGGAGGCTTTGAAAATGGGATTGATGAATGCATCAGGTCGGTGAATGGCATATTTTCTCCTTGTGAATGTGTCTGGTGTTCACGCTGCATTTTACACCTTATTCCTGGAGTGGAGCTGCCGCTCTTGCTCTGAGCCTGATTTCTGTGTGCCTATTCTCTCGTTCTCCTCATTGTGCCCCCTTTTCCCTTTGATTTGATTTCACCCTGTATTCCTTTCATCATCCGTTTCCTCTCATCCTTTCATCTCGGCCTTTCTCAGAGCACATCTCTCACCTCATCTCATGTCGTCATATCTTCTACACAGCCTCTTATGCAGCCCCTCCTCTTTTTATGTTTGTGTGTGTGCGTGCATGGGAGTGTAATATATGCTTATAAAAGTGTGTGTCTGTGTGTGTGTGTGACATCATGACACAGTGACACAATGTAGCCAACTGAATCCATCTTACAAAAAAAAAGCAGCATGTGATCCAGCTGTCAAAGCAGAATGGCACACGAGCAGATGCCCCTTGTTAAAGCAAAGAAAGCATTTATTCATACAATGGCTTTGTATTCTTTGCGTTTCCAGCCTTTCAGTCAATCATCTGTGCTCTTAAATATTAATGAGGAATAATTTTGAATTAATGGTCAGAGATGATGACAACTCTGAAAGGAGGCTGACAGTGATTGTAATTAACATTTAAACAGAATACTTCAGAAGATCATGCCTTATTAATCATGCCTGTAATGGCCAGTACTCTTGGCTATTCTGTCTATCACGGCTGTTAAGTGATAGTGAAATCAAACTGGCCTGGCTAACGTTATTCATTAGTTCTCTATCATGCAGCAGCAGGTTCAAGGTTTAGACTGTCCATTGTGATGTATCTTTTCATTGCAAACAACAGCAGCTTAGACAGCTGCTGGTTACAGGCTCTCAGTCTAAGTCTATATTCAACAAGGCTCGAGTGCGAGAACAAATTGGTCCTTTTTGTTTCCAAGTGCCTGAAGTGAAAACTAACCATTTCATTCCCTTTCAAGTTTTAGATGCATATTGCACAAACATGCCCCTTACTGTAGTCTTGTGGGAGCAAGCAGCAGAGAGGAAGACCAGTGTTGGTGGCTTCCTGTTGATCACTTCTTAAGGAGAGTGTAGTAAAACCAGCTAGTGTCATACTCAAGCAAAGCAGTACTTAAAGGCTTTCTTATGTATCCTTATCCTCCGCTCTTCAAAGCGACTACAGGAATTTTAAACTGGATATGAAACAGTCACAGTTTAATACCGATGCCTCTGTATAACCTACATAAGCAAACAACACCATCGGCGAGAAGATTGGCTATTTCTATAGTTCCTGTAAATGCCTGTCACCAGGCTGGTGTCCCTGCTGAATTAGACAAAATGAATTACGCACGCAGACCGGCAGCCCGTGCTCATGCTCAGATCCCACTTCACAGTTAACCTGCTCCGCTGTTTTTATCTTTGCTCTGCTTCCTGCTCCATGTCTTGTTCTCCCTGCCTTTGCATAGTTATCTGTGCCTCTATATATTATCTTTTTTTAGTGAATCTGAGACAAACGTTTGAGCGTTTGCTGCAGTCAGCTGTGGTTCAGGATCTCTCTTGACATGCTATATTTCTTTCACTTACTTTCAAAACAAGGCCAGATCAAGATGTTTACGACATGAGATGGTGGTGCTCATGCAAAATGCAGTGGAAACACTACCTCTTTGGTCCACAGGGGGCGCCAAAATCAACACTGAATGAAAGGTCCTTGTAGTTGCTTTATTTAGTTCCTTCCCAACCATGGTGCATTAGTGTTTGCGTTGAGTATTTCCCAATTGTGAGGCGCCCAGTTTGCCTCAGAGCCTCGCTAGTGTATACAGTATTTGTCAAAATGTATTTCTTGTCATGACAGTTACAACGTATTTACTGGAATTCGCTGAAATTACTCAGCTGCATTCATGGTAGAGTGTTATTGTCAGAGTGACCACATCTTAGATGATCTTAGAGATTGTTCACATACTGAGTCAATTTGATTTTCTTATTTATTTATGTCAGTAACAATCATGAACAGATTTCTGGAGTCAAGCCAGGCTGTATATGATGAGCTCAGTTTATTGTATTCTCTCTTTGGGAATGCATAGCAGTATGAAGGAGATGAAGGAGATGAAAGATACCAGTAACTCAAGGCCTAGCAACAGTAAGTGAGACTTTTTTTAGTCTCAAGGACATTCAATTCTATGAGATATTTCTAAACAAATATATCCCATCTGACAGTAATTATCCTAGATATTCTAGGTTCACTTTGAATTAATTGTAGGATTATGCTAAAGATAAGATGTGGTAAGATCAACTGTACAATTTTACATCAGATATTTGATTAGTTAGCACAATTCCACGACTCTTAGTTAAATAAGAATTTGGGAACAGATTTATAAACTTTTTTTTCCATACTGCTTACACACAAACCCATTTCTGATTTATAATAAACATTTCATGTGTGCAAGGGGCTTGTGATTTACTACAGCATGCGCTCTGATTTGTTGTTCCTCCATTTCACGACATGCAGCAGCTGAATGTGGGTTTGTTTGCTTTTATATACTCGCAAGTTTGTCAATGAGCATAACTCTTAGCATAAAATCTGTATGTGGACTGTTTGTGTGTGTGTGTGTGTGTGTGTGTGTGTGTGTGTGAGGGAGATAGATGTTGTAGACTGAAATGTTTTCTTTCAAGAATGATATAGAGCTGCAAGGCAACAGTGTGTGTGTGTGTGTGTGTGTGTGTGTGTGTATGGTCGAGATGGAAAAGGGAATAAGAAAGGAGATTATATGTGTGAGACCCATCATCGACCTGTCAGCATGTGGCCACAAATACGTTACGTGACTTCTCCTTGCTTACAAACATGGAACAGAGTCGTGAAGATGGTGCTACTCCATCAAAGAAACCGCGCTGTGCCTCGCCAGTCATATTTACTGAATCTGCCCCAGATTTAAAACCTGCTTATTCATTTCCCAGGATAGACGCCGATCTGATTTTGAGCCCCCCTAGCCACCCCCACCCCCGTGTCCGGGTAACTGTGTGTATATGTGTCACCTTCTGGCTACATTTCTTAGGTGTTAGTGTGAGTAATGCCATGAGACAGAGGTGAGTGTGCTTGTGTTTAAACTAGGATTGACAACAGGAAGCAGCCACATCCCATTTTTTTCTCTTCTCCTCTCTCAAGACTCCTCTGCTCTCTGCTTCCACATGACTGCAGATTTCTGTTTGCGGTCTCTTGCTTTCCCTGGTCCTCTGCAGTGTTTTTCTCTCACTGTCTATTCCCCCCTCCGCCCGGATTTTATCAGTTTCTGCCCTGCTTCTCCCCACCTCTTTCCATCTGAGTTTACCCCCTTATCCTTCTGTCTCCCCTGATCCGATGAGAGTATGTTTTCTCCCTTTTGCCATTGATGTTTTTTTTTCCTTTCTCTTCTGTTTCTCTCCCCCCCAGCATGACCTCTCCCCCTCCCTCTCCTGTTGTCCGCACTCCTCTGCCGATTTTGTTCTTTAGATCTCTCTCCTAATTCCCCTGCTTTCCCATCAGGAATTCCTTGCGGAGGGAAGTGCAGCCAGTCGAGTGTTTCAGCTGCCAGTGTGTTGTATAAATGCAGTGCTTCCTTAAGAGAAGGCATGTGGAGGGAAGGAGGGAGGGAGAGATATCTTGTCCTCAAAGACTCATGTGGCAGTCTCCGTTAACGACGACACACCAGGGCTGGATATTAAGTACAAATTGTTCAAACGCTGATGAAAATGCTGATACCAGAACACAAAGGCTTTTACTTTAGCCTACATGACACAGCTTTTCCAAAATATTCACAGAAATTGTACAATTGCTATTGGCTACAATATATGCTAAAATGAAAACACACCAAATTAAGACAGCCTGCCAGTGCAGTGCTGAATCATGATTGTGTGTTTTATTACCTAGTGAATAATCGGAACAATGACTTTCAACATCCAGTGCAGACTGCCAGCTCATATATTACATTACATTATACAAGTTTCGATTCAAATCATACTTGTTTAAACAATAATTGCATGCTTTTTCAATTAGTATGGTTTTAAATGGATCATAGAAGATGAATCAGTGATGGATGGGGAAGACACAAGACTTAGCTGTTCTCTCTTTGATCTACCGAGACCCATTGCCAGTGTGTGTTAGTCTTAACATGATCACAATCTATTATGTCTAGTGCTTCTTTTCATGTATTTTCAGTTTGCTGTTGAAGACAGTGGTCTTACAAACCGTCACCTTATCTCTAATTCAAACCTGACAAAGCCAGCTTCATATTCCCTCAGCTGAAAGGAGGGACGTCATGTTTTGAATCTCTGTGTCAACTCTGATGATAACCTTGAGTTTGAGCTGAGTTCTCGTTGTCAACCTGATTATTTTTGAAAGCCAATAATGTTTTATTGATATTGCACAAAGGAGACAGTAGGTTTGGTAACGCTTCATTCTGCCATCTTTCACTGTTTCACTTCCTGTAGCATCTGTGACGGCGCGTCTTACACTCCATTATTATGGGGGGAACCAGATCCTGTCATTTCCTGTCTGTTTGGTTTCCTGAGCTTTGCTGATAAGGCCCCTCTGATGTGTTGGATGAGATGGATGAGATGGAAGACCTTGGAGCGGAGACAAATGGTGTCTCATACACACATATTCACTGTGTTTGAATTTCCATAACAGTGAAGTGTCGTCTTTCGCAGTGGAGAGAGCAAGAGCGTGACTGACAATAGTCTGCTGTAATTTTAGTACTTTGTGCCAGATGTAAATAAAAAATATTGCAAATTGTGTTATCTAACATTTATACAGTGTAATTGCCAAGAGACAAACTTTAAAGATCATGTAAAGTCACTGGAGAAACACTATGGCCACTAAATTTGGATTAGTTTCTTGCAATGTAAGTACTTTTGTAACCTCACCTGCCTTCATTACTTTTCTTCTTTTTTTTTTACAAGATTATTTTCTGGCATTTCTGCTCTACCTGATAGTCACAGAGAGAGAGACAGGAAAGGAATGAGAGAGTAAGGGGATGGCATGCAGCAAAGGGCCTGGGCCTGGACTCGAACCCAGGCCGCTGTGGCTGAGTCTTAGACGAAGTGGTGCGAGCTCTACCAGGAGAGCCACCGGGGTGCCCCGCATTTCTTTTCATTTCTATAATCAAACACCTACTGTAGTCTAATTTCGGAGTCGTATTTTTTTAGATCCTTGCCTGAGGACAGGAAAAGTTAAATGTGCCAGACACTAAATTATTTTTAGCCAGATATGCCCCCATTTCAAGACATTTGAGTGTAAGTGCCAGTGCAGTTTTGTAGCAGATTGTGAATTGGATAATAGAGAGTAGTGATGTTTCAGCAATGGTTGAAACCTAACAACATCCTCCAGTGGGCCTGCATCATACATTAAAATCAAGTATGTAGATGAGAAGAGTCTACCTCAGACTGTAGATGTTCATTATTTCATCACGTTTGAGAGTTTTAACTGAATGAAAACATGAAGCATACTCTTGGCCTGAAGTGTTTAAACCACAGGGAAGCAGCTTTATGCCCCCTTTCTCTGTCTGCACTGATGGTCTGAAGTCATGTTGCATAAGCTGGCCTTGAAATTGCTCCTTTGGCCTCGTCAAGGTCAGATGACAGAATTGCCTTGTTAAGCTCTCCTGGCTACATTGTTAGCAGCTGGCACTGTTTATCAGAACACAAAATACACATATAAAGGAGACAGAGACAACTTGGAAAAGTCTTCATTTTCTGGGCATGTACAAGCAAGGAAAGCTTTGCAGTGGGAGTGGAGGGACTGGAGGGTGTTGGGGGGAAGGAGATTTGGCCTTGGTCTTGGTGGGGAATCATAATGTACAGGATGAACTGAATGTAGCGGTGTCTTTATTCATTGTCTCTGTGTCCCTTTGTGTGTGTGTGTGTGTGTGTTCAGCCATGACTGATTTATATACCAACACAGTGGCCTATCCATCACAGGGTGCACTCAGCTGGTTGACAAAGACCTCTACTTGGTCAAGGCAGGTTCCTTGACTCGCTGACAAGTAAAACTCATATTCTTAAAATGCCTTAAAAAGTAGGTGAGATCTGATCTAACAAATCACATCTGACCGTTTAGGGGTTCTTTTCAGGGTAACTCAGTCATACAGACTTTTTTCGTTAAACAGAATCACTGTCAGGAACATGTTTTTACTCACTGTGCAGGCAGGGCCAAAAATAGCACATCTCATTACATAGATCAAGTACATGCTGTCACCTTGCCCATGACGCTCATGCCCTCCAGACTACTTACCTTACTTTAGTCCAGCACCCTCTAGAGGCATAAATATACCAGGATTTCAGCATTGTGGTAAAAGCTCCCTAGGAAATATACATTACAGTGACCAGTGGTCAGAGCCAGGAATTAATATAAATGTTAAAGTAGAAATAGATAAAATGTAATTAATATAAACATAAAAATAGATTTGGATCTCAGATTTGGTCTTCTGTGGGTCTTTATGGGTTTGAAGAAATAAACTCCTCTTATCGCTAGCTCCTTCAAGTTTTTCTCCTGAAAAGCTGCTAATCTCATTTTATCTTGAGACAAAGCACTGGGGCTTTTCCTCTTAACAGTTTTTTTTTCTTAATGATCAAAGGGGGAAAGATGTCAACCTGTTGGGCATTTGTACCAGCCTCCCTTTGACGTTGTGAGCTGAGAGTCCTGTCAAGATTCCCCTTCAGCATGAAGTCTTGTATGCGAGGGAGATCAACCATTAAACATGCTCAACACGCTGCAAAACATGCCTTTCTCCAGCAGGCCGTTCACTCAAGGTGACTACTCAGGTTCTATGGTAATCCTCCATAGAGCACCAATTAAGGCCAATTAAGTAATTCCAGGTCATCGTGGACAAAGGAGATTAACCTCCAGGAAAGCATCTCCCCCTGCTCAGGCTCATTAGGTGTAACAGAATGATAACATATCCCATACAATTAGACTAGATTTAGACTCCACAGTTAGATGTCATGATCCAAAAAGCAGGGGTCCACACTGTATCCATTTCCACCCTCAGTCCGGCTTACATTGGTGTAAGCCAAAAAAAAAAAACAAGACATGGACGCGTATAGACTTGACTAAACGAGACTAATTGGCACCCTGACCTTGAATTCAAGCCAAGTGCCCAAAACTCCACTTCTGTATTCCTTATCTTGTATCCATGGTTACCCACCGTTCAAACTGCATCACATCTCCCCTTATCCACAGCAGTCGCCCCAAACCCCCACACATCAAGAGCAGTGTCCATCGCCTCCACTGCTTTCCACTAATACTCACAACAGGCACAAATCTTCACTATCTGGCAAGGCAGCCTTCAAGTCGTCTTCTGCACATTCTGCGGCATGAAGTCTCAACCCTTACATTCAAAATAAACACCGGCATTAGAATTCCAGTAAAAGCACAGTCATCTACCATCAGCGACTCCTCTACCTGGGCGAGCAATGCCAACATTCATCCCCACACATCAGGCATGCCCAACGTTATGACATCAGCAACCTTGGAGAAGGACGTCCATATGTCATAAGTGTTTATAGTAACTTGGAAACTTCAAACAATATCACCCCATCATTTTTTGCATCTTCCTCTCATGTATAATCCCTCCATGCACTCGCACACAAATCTTTAACTGTGGGAACTTCTGGACGTCTGTTACGCTCATAAAACCAATCACTAAATATCCTCCATCTAGTACCATCTAGGGTCAGTGTTTCTGATGATGTTTTTCTCCCATCCTAGTGTCTAAGCTTCCCCGTGATATCTGTTTGATCCAGCTTCGGCCTCACAGATTTATGTCCACAACACAACTTGTGACTCCTCACCCAGACCATGCCAGTGGAATTGCACATCATAACAACAAAGTATCTATTGCCTCTTATAGTGTGGACTGGCAGAGGACGTACAGCAATTTGCCTGATTGGCATTGATTATTGGACTTGATTGTGAGGTTTTTACTGTGCACTGTGGTGCTGAACTGGGTAGTGCTTGGCTTTTTCAAAACTATAATCAGTCCGAAATATTTGTAGTCAACACCTGGTAACGAAACCAGCTGTCTGTAACAAGGAATATTTTATCTTACTGGCAGTATCCCAGATCATGGCTTCCAGGACTGCATTAACTCCTGCCCGCTGAGCTGAGCCCTCGATTTTCCTTCTTCCTTAATGGACTTTATCATCTTGTCTTTTTACTACAAAGGTTCAATACACCCATTTAGCAGCTTCCTTCAACTTAGACCCATAAGTGTATACTGTCCACTTCTGAGATTCGGTATTCTTATTTGGTTCACACCATTTTCAGTTTATGAAAGTAAGTGCTGGACAAAGTTTTGCTTCTTGGTTTGTTTGCCTCTGTATGTGCTAATGGCATTAAAGCAGTTGTTGTGGTATGGAGATGATGGGAGCTTGTTCAGTGTGCACAGTGTGCGCACAGGCTCCATGTAAAGGCAGGGACAGCAGAGTCCCAGCTTGTGTGTATATGAGAAGTGGTTCTCTTAAAAAATTAAGAATAAAAGAGTGCCCCTACAGTCACATAAAACACGTTTGTAGAATACACAAGCATCCAGTATTACAGGTCCACCTCCTATATCTTCCTGCCTCAGGGGAAGAACAGCAGATCTGAAGTTTGCACCCTAATGAGAGACAGCTTGTGCAAATTATAGAGACAGAGAAAAACTGCTCGGTTTAGAGATGATGTAGTGTGTCGTCTAGAATATGATGAATGTCCCACTAATGCCGCCGTTCTGCCTCTGCCCTCAGGGAGGTCGCCCAGATTGACCAATTCCTCCAGGAGACGGCAGCACGTGAAGCCAACGCCAAGGTGCGCCTGCAGCAGTTCATCGAGGAGCTGCTGGACCGAGCCGACCGCGCGGAAAAACAGCTGCAGATCATCAGCAGTTGTGGCACCACACCAAATGGCAGCCTGGGACGATGCAGCCTCCAGGGCTCAAAGGGCAATGGACGTCAGGTGAGGAATCTCAGGACGGTCAAGGATATTACACAGTGTTAACACTTTTGTGCTACTGCTCAGAGCACTGCTAAATTTACTGTAAGCAATTCCGTGTTTTGTGTTTAAGACTGTTACTGCCACACAGTTCCTGTTTTCAAACTGTCAGGAAATAGATGGAACAATTTTAAGTCAGGCTGGCTGATATCTGTATCCTAATGATTATAAGATTTTTTGGGGTAGCAAGATATATATAACAGCATCAGCTAACATATGCAAAGACACCTTAAATTATCTTTCTGAAGCTCATGACATGACTGGATGATCATATAAATGTGACCAAAAGAAATACATTTTTAAATAATACTGTCCAATTTGTCTCAGATCTCCTTTGATGAGAGGAAAAATTTAGACGTCAGAACTGTGCATCAGCACAAGGTAGCATCATTATTTCACCACGCTATATCATTCTACTGAAATCCATTAAATGATAATATGAAATTATCACTAAGCACTAATTTCAAAGCTGCTCAGAGAACTGCTTCTAGGTTTTCAGCGGCTATTGTCAGAGCAGCTTTTTACTCTTGAATAATTTATAAGCATTGATTATATTGAGTAATGTCCTGGTAGTGCATTACAAGACAAAACCATAATACACTTACCACTGGTGATGAGGATACATCAAGTCCTAAGAACTGACTGGCAGACTTACCCTGACTTCGTTCTGATCATGGATACGAGTTTCAAGGTAAAGTACTGCCCAACAAAGAAAGTCTGTCAAAAAGGTATGTTTTTACCTGTGCAGTGGCCAAGCTAAGCATAAAATTTTAGTTTAAGTTATTTTGACTGGATGTCTTTTGCGCTATTCATTCATCAGTAGGTAAAATAAAATCCCACGCATACAGTACAAGATGAGAATATGAGTTCATTAGGGGGGTAACAATATATTGTGTCACGATACTTCACGGTGCAAAAATGTGGTGATGTTTGTCATCAGAAATGGTCAGGATGCACATTGTGGAGAGCTGCACTCAGGTTATTAAACCATCTCACAAAACGAACAAATATCAAAACAAAGCAAAAAAGTTGTACTAACTCAGCCTGGGCGCCGACACTGCCCCCGTGCAGCGAACTGGACACAATGGGAAAATGTCCTCCTCACAGCAGCTGCCGGAGGAGGCGAGTTTCTTTCCTCAGGCAGAACAGGGAAGAGCTGCACACCGCTCTCGGGAGGAAAAATGCCATGAAATGTGTCCGAAGCTGATATAATCTGTCAGCGAGCAGTGGTTAGAAACACTGATCTATTAGAGAATGTCGAGAAAACGAGAATATCATGAATTGGGATTGTGAAGTCAAATCAAGTCAAGTCAGTTCTTATTTATATAGCCCAATATCACAAATTACAAATTTGCCTCAAGGGGCTTTACAGGAATACAACATCCTCTGTCCTTAGACCCTCACATCGGATGAGGATCAACTCCCTAAAAAAATCCTTTAACAGGGAGAAAAAATAGGAATTGAGTGAATCGTTACACCCCAAGAGTTTATAGTGTTATTATAACCACAAACCTCTCCAGCGTGACATTTTTTCCACCCAAAACACTACAGTAGCTTGAAGTTCTGAAATATCAATACACCACTAGTGGATAATGTTTCTGTATGACTTTCTCAAAGATTGTAATTTTTGTTCAAATTTTCTTCACCCTGTGTCATTTGATTTGTAGTTGAGTTCAAGTTCAAGTTTATTTAGAATCCAATATCACTGTCACAGTCTCAAAGGGATTTACATGCCCACAGGTTTACAGCAAACAGGACGACACCCCCTGACTTAATCCTCATAGCGGGCAAAAAAAAAAAAACACGAAGAGAGGAGACTCCATTCTGAGCCAGAGTGGTTTGCAACAGGTGTCGACACAGTGAGAAAAATACAAACATTACAGTCATAAAGCAAATGCAAGAAAACACAGTAGCAGACAATAAGACAACAGAAGCAGCAGGAGGCCTCGACAGAGGCAGCAGACACACGCAGGATGAGGACCAGCCACAGAGCAGCCACAGCAGCCAAGACGAGGGGGGTGACGATGACGAGGAGGATAACACAGAGGAAGACAAGGAGGGGAACCTGAGAGGAAGAGCACAGGGCATGCATACTCAGGCATATGAGACACACACACACACACAGAAGATGGGGGAGGAGGGGGGAGAACATTAGTGGTTCCATGAAAAAGAACCAAGTGGATAAATGCGTGGACGCGGCAGAGCTAATGGCCTTGAAGGCACAGATGCCAGCAGGGGGAGCAGGACCAGGTAGTGCAGGGCACATGGACAGAGCCAGGGCGCCGACCTAAAGAGGTCGCAAAAATAAATGTATTTCTTTGCTCTTCTATCCATCTTACATGTGTTTTATAGCACTGAAATAAAAGTAAAATTCACTTTAAACTTTCATCAATCTTTCATTCAAGGGAGACTCCTGTAAGTCAAATTCCTGTGTAAACAAGAACAAAATCAACAAAACCAAACAACAAAATGTGCATGCCCTGTGCAGTGGGGTGCCACTGATTTTGCAGAGGACACCAGCGACAAACTTGGGAATCAATGTCCCTTTGTGGGCTGAATGTGTGCTGTATTGTGGGATTATGCCACCATTATTGGAAGAGTTTGTTTACATTCAGCTTGTATGTTGTACATGTTGGTTTTGCTGTAGTGTTCAAGAAATGAGTCGGTCACTAATGTGCATAGGACCTGCAGAGGAAAAATATTTATGCAGGATAAAGCTCACAGAGGGAGAATCAAGCAGTGATATGAACGAAAACTATTTCTTGTTGATGGCTTGGATCCATATGAACCACCGAACAAGAGTGGACTGCAGATTCAGACGCGCTGCTGCAGTTTAAAAATAGATGGGTGCACAAGATGGAAATCCACAAACCAGCCACAAACCAGTATCTACTATCTGCTGTCCTCTCATAATGGCCAAACTCCCACTGCAGTGTGACAAGTGTTGACAACATGTTCCTAAGCTCTCATTTATTTTGATTTTTCCCTCTAATCAAATGATGTTCCCTCCATGTGCTGGGTTACAGTCAGTGAAGCTGGAGAGACTGACCAGCCTGTGCTCTGAGATGTTGAGGTTAGGACTTCCATTTCCAGTGGAGTTACACCCAAGACTCGATCCCTCTCTGCTTGGCACTCACCATCAAAACACTGGGAATGGGAGTGCGGCTCTACAACAGACTACATCCTGACCAGAGGGTGTACTTGCACATAATGCTGCCACGTGCTACGGAAACCAGAGACTGGCTGGCCGCCTGGGAGCACACTCCAGCTTGCACAATGGCTCTTTCCCCTTACTTTGCCTGATTAAGTGTTAATAAAAAAAATATATTCACAGACACTTCCTGTTCTTAAAAATGTCACTTATCGGTGAAATCATTATCCAACACTGGGTGAGAAAGAGGTGGCCAGTTTCACCGCACAGATCTGTGCGCTGCCATGGAAACCGGTTCTCGCTGCTGTTAAAGATGCCAAGATGATTTTGTAACAGAGGTAGTGTACTAGAGATCCATCTGAGAGACAAACTAACTCTTTCATTCCTTAATATATGACTGACGCTCAGTGAAATCTGTCTTCCCCTCAGATCAGACCAAGATTATGTCCTCAGCTCACCCACTTCCCAAATTCATACAGTGTGAAGTAATACAATGAAAAATCTAAAAGTTGCTATAATCATCGAAAGCTGTCTTGTCTTACTTGACTACACAGCCTGTTGATGAGTGGGAGCGAAATGATGGAAATGATAAATTGGTTTAATGACACTTTTCTTGCAAACTACAAATAGACCCTAGGAGTGTTTTTAAAGACAATACATTTTGTGCATCTTTCTTTTTGAAACCCATTTGACCAGAGGCTGACCTGAAACACTACCTGATACATTTTTGCTTTGAATTCAGTCGTCAACCTGTCTCCGTATTAGCACAGCACTGTAGGACTGTGAATAATCAACGTGACAACTGCAAGTGCAAAGTCGTGAACATGCTGGCAGCTTGATATGTTATACTGGGGTGTGCCACACACACGCACACACACACACACACACACACACACACACGCACACACACACAAAACCCCACCCACCCTGACTTTCTATCTCTCTATCATGGCATCAGCAAGGTCGCCCTTATCTCCTAGGAGACAGGTTTTTAGAGAAAGCCACAGCGGTATTTTAGGACTGACAGAGAGGGGATGGATGACTGGTTTCACCTCACCTGCCAGTTCAGTCAGAGCTGAATCTAAGCTGTTTTTGTCAGGGGAGTGGTGAAGTGAAGACAGCTATAATTCACTGTTTGAGTTTAACAGTATTTTGGTTTTTATAAAAAAGAAAACTGAGGGAAGATGTCAGGGACCATCAGAAAAAGACAAGTTTTAGACATGTGCAAGTCTAGATCAGGGGTTTTCCCTCTGTTTTAGATGGATGGGACATATGCTCTGTGTTCCACTCCTTTTTTTTTTAGGAGATTTGCCCCTGTTCTGCCTTCACTGCTGGTTGGCAAGGATTTAGAGTGATGGATTGTGTTTGCCTGGTTCCTCCCTCATCCATTTTCACTGGCAAGAGGCCAGAGTATTGCGCTGTGAGATTGAGACAGAGAAATAGAGTGTGACATTGTGTGTGTGTGTGTGTGTGTGTGTGTGTGTATGTGTGTATTTCTGTATGCATGTGACTGTCTTTTCCCTCTGCAGCACTTTACAAGTTCCACCTGGCACCAGTTCATACACACGCACACATACTGTACACACACTGCACAGCATACTTGAATGCACAGGTTGCAGTGAGTGCTGTATGAAACAGTGACTAGGAGGATTTTGCTGTGACTCAGATTGCACACCCACGCCCAGATATATTTCCTTAAGTCTCACCCAATAGCTGCCGTGGCTTCAGAGCTCTAAACAAAAATTCTAGGCTATAGCAAAGATGGTGACCCTTTTTTTTATAATGGCTAGACTAACTTTTTCAGTCAGTCTCAGTAGAGCGATAAATGAACTGCTTTGGTAGGCTAGTACTAATGATTGATGCTGGAGATTGCAGCACTCTGTCGTAACAGACTTTTCTTGAAACACTGTGATTTATGGTCTCATGCCTGTCAACTTGCCCCTCCACCCACACGTGATTGAAGTCGATCCCAGTAGTCTTAACAGGTTTCCTCTTGCCTAATCCTCATTTGTGACCATCATTATCAGCTCATTGTGGTTGGATGGATTAACACGTATCCACGGATGCCCTTGGTTTAGGCCTAATGCTTTCACCAATTATGCTTTACAAGCTCAAATCGTCTGTGTGGAAGAGGGAAGATCAAGGCACGCCGCTTATCCATACTGAGATGCCAGATGTCTCCATTTTGTTGTTGGCTTTAACTTCAACTCTGATTATGTTCTGTTTGATAATCATCTGAGTTGTCATTGCTAATCTGAAATATTTATAGAAAAGATTCCCAGAATAACAACAAAATGGGTTCAATTCATCATTTTATTTATTTTTTTATTTTTTTGTAGCAGGCATTTATCAACTGATAGTTATGCCACTGTGCTAATTTCATTTCAGTAGGGACACAAACATAGTGCGTCCCTACTGTTTCTGCACTCAAGTCCCTTCTGGTCAGGGACAGAGAGAACAATTTGATAAAATCTATCTGGTGCTTCAGTTTTCAGTGGGTTCTCTATAATAGGCTGTAGATCATCTATAATGTAGGCAAGTACACATTTGTTTCACAAAAATGATGAACATCTACTCATCTACTTCATGTACTGGCAACCAAACTAATGATACAGCGAGAGCTAAATGGGCATCTCTCCTTCTTCAGGAGCTTACTGAAAGTACAGGCAGTGCACTGATGACAGTTTTCTGCCCCCTTTCTATTTTCTCTCCTCTTTGCATTATTTTGTCTCTGCAGAGAAATTCCAGCATTTCCGGGAGCACCCGAGGCATGTACCAAGTGTCCGATCGACGTTCATCCCCAAGCACAGGGTAAGTCAGCACACCACAACCACAACCATTCCACATTATATTCAATTTTTTTTTTTTTTTTTTTTTTGTATGATCAGTAGGTCTCTCTCTGAGTTGGAGTATCAAGTCGTTGAGATTGTAATGAGGACTGAAATCAAACCGACCCTGGGGACGGCTGTGCCATAAGTGGCTTTAGATAAGAGTATTTAGTACAAGTATAGAGACCCCGACATAAGTCGCTCACTAGTACACTAAACCATCATGAAGTAAGGAGAGGAGGATTATTAGAGCTCCCAATTGCCATATTACACACAGTGTAGTTAGGAATTATTTTTCTTTAAAATAATTGTAATACTAATAATCATATTTTAATAGAGAAGTAGAGCGAAGGGCCAGGCAGTTGGGGAGCTTTGCAGTGTCCTGTGTGAGGATTTTGAGCTGGCATGGGGGCTCAAACCAGGGACATACAAGTTACAAGAGGGTCGATCTTACCATCGTGTCACCACTGGATCAGTGCTGTGCTTCATTACTTTTCAAAAAACAAAACAAACAAACAAACAAACAAACAAAAAAACAATGATCTGGGATTAAGTTACTTGTTAGCAGCAAGGCATGAGACAGAATACAAATTGGAAGATTAGTGCAGTGAGCTGTACTTTTGTAAAAATGCTATTCAAAATGTAATAATATGTTTGTTTGTTTTTTAATTGTTTATTTAGTGCCAAGAGAATTTCTGAATTAGCTGTTAATCTAGCAGCTCATGGCTGTTAAATTGACTGTGTGCATCAGATTATGGCAGCATGCAAAACTGGATGCTTAGTGATAGCAGTCCTATCTCTTGTCCTCTGTCTCTCTCTTCCTCTCTCTCCCTCTCTCTCTCTCTCTCTCTCACACACACACACACAAAACCCAAGCACACCTCATCTTTCTTATCTTGTAAGCTGCTGAAGGTACAGTAAACACAGTGTGTCAGTTATGTGGAAAATATAACAGAATCCCATGAGTCCTGTAACTTTCCCATCACAGTTTAGTGTGTACGCTGCCTGTGGCTTTTGGGGTACAACTTGTCAGTCTTGTGAAAAAAGCCTGTAAGCACAGCAGTGCAGTGACAACACCTCAGAAACACAATGAAAACACAGTGACAGTGCCTGACGTCACAACCTCCATGATTGTGCGGTGGCAGAGCAGGTCATATTCACTGTTACAGATAAAACACACAAGTGTAGCCTGACACCAGTTTTTACTGCTTTATGACTTGTGTGGTTCTACTGTTGTTTGTTTCTCTCATATTTTCAGCACTTAGTCATCTAGCCCAATAAGTGATACATAAACACAGGGAATCCTAGTGGCTAAGCTGTCTAAGGTGCTTAATATAGTGGGTATGAATCCGGTTCCTATATTTCTTCACTATACAATGAGGGGAAAATGCCCAAAATACTTTGAAACAACTAAAGTATTAACGCAAGAGCCATGCTCTAACATCATGACTCACCTCTTATGGACTGCTGTCTGATTTTAAAACCACAAATTATTTAATTGAAATGATTGAAAAACAAAACCTCAAATAGGCTCTGACAAACAATTTAGGGCTAGAAGCTGTATGTTAAAAAAATGACTATTTTTCATCTCAGCCAGCAATAAATTTGCATCCTTGCACTTAGGCTAATCTGAACATATGTTTTTTGGAACAAGGAATCAATTCAGAGACCTTAACAGTTTTTCTGTCAAATATAATGGTACAGTGTTAAAGGAAAAATATTCTGTTGGACCAGTGTATGTCTGATGTGACGATGGCCCACTCTGTCATTGGGAAGTTCCATTCAAAGAGAAAATATTTGCCAAGAATATCCAGATTCCTCGATAAAGAAACCATGAGGACACTGGCTCTATCATTAGTCCAATGCCACTATGATTACACCTGCATAACTTGGTACAGTGATATTACTATACCACGTTATGCAGAAGACAAGCAGAAAATAAGCCTCAAAAGGCCCAGAATACATGAATGAGGGTCGTCCTTAATCTTAGTCCACGTACACACATTGGTCCAAACCATTTTAAAACTGGCTCCCTGTGGAAGGTAGAGTTCAACAATTAAAACTTTTTACATGGTTTATGTCCATATTATTTTTCCAGATATTTTCAGTTTATTGGGGATTCCCATGGCCTGAATACAAGAGCTAGTGTATGTAACCTGAAGCAACCCAATCTTAAAAATAAAGCAGGGAGAAGTACATTCCTCTATACGGGAACAAAATCCTATACAAAATTAAATCTGTTCATACTTTGAACAGTTTTAAAGAACAACTGAAGAACTGGATGCTGAACAAGTTATCAGGATAAAATATCCAGCTCGAGGTATTTAGGCCGGGTTTTACTTATTTATCTTGCTTTTTTTTGTTTGTTTGTTTTGTTTCTTCATTTATTTATTTACCTGTGTGTATTAGGGTAAAATATGAGTTATCAGCTTCAGTTTCTTGATATTACCAATTCTTGCCTGCCACCCAGCCATAAATTTCAAGGACTGCAATGGAAATAAGTCATGTGACTTTATTACAACTAATCGCCGACTAATTTTATTGTACTGTATGCACATTTGTGTACTGTGTTTTTAATTAGTCTAATAAAAGCAATCAATCAATCCATCAGTCAGTATCGTGCAGATTTCATTTCATTCTATGAGATTGTTATTGGTGCGCTGAGATGAATGTGGGATGTTGCAGCTGCATTTTTAGGTGTTTTTTTTTTGTGAATGGAAGTTTCTGGACCTTAGACACATGGAGGTATTCCATAATCTTTTGACTAATACAGCTGTCATTCCGTTTTGTTATGTGAATGTGTGTCCTACCGTAAACGTCACACTGACCCTCTCAGGCCTTTCCCACTGAATCATGGATGGCATTACTCAGACGGTGCCCTCGCAGCAGCGCTCAAAGCCTTCTGTCTCTGGTTACTCATTAAGTATGCTAAGTTTGTTATAACTGTAGCTATTTTTAGCACTCTGCACATAAATGGTCTTCATGTTGGGTGCACAGCAGATTTACTGACTTATTGACACCGGCTTAACCAGATATTTATGCAACAACCAGTGCTTTGCATGCGTCAGTTTTGCACCAGAATGGCTCTGTTGCTCACATTCAGTCCCAAACAGGAAACTGTATCACCATGCTGTAATCTGATTAATGATCTTTGCCCAGTCAGCTAGCTCCCCCGATTGATCATGCTCCACTGAAACAAATTGTTATCGCTATAGCTTCGGCCAGTGCTGCTTAGTTAGGTAGATTAAAACTGTGACAGTCATCATTAGCAAACATATTCCTGATCATTTGTTTTTTATTTTCAGAGTAACAAGTTGTTGAGCTGGTCTTTCTCCTTTCATTTGCCAGTTTCTCCTCCTACACACACACAATATGATTGGTAGAGAAGTGCTGCATAATGAGAATGTTGGTCCTTAAATAATAACATGCCGGCAATTATTTTAGCAATTATTTTCTGCAGTGTGTTTTCCTGGGTAGCAGGAAAACACACTGCAGGGTGCATTTTGAATTACATAAAACCTATTTATATAGTTTTTCATCATTCTATCTATCAATCTATCTATGTATTGTCATTACTGTTCTGTCTTCTGTTCTATTTTATTTATCTATTTTCTTTGTAGTTTTTGGTGTTTCTTGGGAAATTCTCAGATTATATTATTTCCGTAGTAAACCCCAGGCCCGTCATTCTGGCTGTGTTGTATTTACTCTGATCCTACCAGCAGTCAGGAGGGTGCACATGTGTCATTCATTAGCATTATTTAGCGGAAGGGTGAAGTAGAGCCGCTCATGTTTGCTTTACAGTCATTTCATTAGGCAGCAGATGACATCGCAATTACCACTTTATCATTGTGCGCATTTCCAAAGTTAATATAATGAAAGGACTGCGGTTTGATGTTGATGGATCTAAACTCATCTTGGTGCCATAATGTGCAGCTCATCAGGGCAGTGACAGTGCTGAGAGTCTGCAGCTGGCAACATGCAGTCTCACCTTCAATTCTCTCTCTTTTCTTTACTAGTTTGATGCAGAGAGACGCTTTGTTTCTCTTTGGTATGCAAAAACAAACTCAGATGGACATAACCAATTACATATTTTCCTGTTAAGATAATAGCTTTGCTTTTTGTGCACTGTGTGCTTGTTGGGTATTGTTCATAGTCAGCAGTGTTGCTTTTACTTTGACTGTAGCTGCATTTTAAACCCTAAGCTCTCTGTAAGCATTGGGCACTGGATAATCGTAATTGTATAAATTGTATGAAACTGATCTTTTTTCTACAAAAGTAACTGAGTATCTTTCACTTGGAGTACATTTTAAATGAGCTATGTTCTACTTTAACTTAGTATTTTTTCGGCTACAATTTTACCTTTACTCAAAGTGTTTCAACGAGGTAACAGCATAGCATGATTGGGATGTTTTTGGTACTCTTTCCGCCACTGAAAACAGAAGTGCTTGGAAGGAAGAAATGGCAGAGAACGAACAATGTCCTACTTTCTGAGAAGATGATATTTGTAACTGCTCATTATTTGTGTTCGGAGGAAGGTTATTTTAAGTGCTGTTGCAGTCTGTAAAAAAGCTGCCCTTTTTGTGCTATAAATCCTCTGAAATGCAGCTTTTCCTTGTCAGTCACACTAATTTGTGGCTCATTTTGCTTGAGTCTTTCGGTGCCTCTGCTGCTTTTAGAGTAACATGTTTTTTTAATTTTCTCAAATTCAGAACCAACAACATAGATTAAGAATTAAGATTCAAATGAACAGTATACCAAAGCCTTTCTATCTGGAATCAACCTGCTATGAAGGTTTTACATGTGTAACTGTAGAAATAAAGTCTTAATTATTTGTGGTGTGTGTCATTAGATGATTGCAGTCACATTTAATAATAGTATCCAGGCAATAAGGTTTTCATTAAAGTCTCAGGTGGAAACAATTTGCCCCCCTTGTATGCCTCCTCTTGGACAGATTAAAAACAGCATGCAGTTAAGATTGTTCTCTTAGCTGGGGCTACCTATCTCCACATGAGATGGCATAATAATCATAATATAAGTTATTTTCATTCATGTTTGAAAGTAATTGATTGTCCGTTAAGTGATAGGCATGGTGTGATTGTTATAAAAAAAAAAAAGTGCACAGTGCCACTAGACCACAGAAGCACCACAAACATAGGCTTTTTGAAGGTGTTCAAGTTCAAATGCTACTTGGGGTTGGCACAGTGTAAGAATTTTAAGGGGTTCCAGTTTTTTGTGGCTGGTTATGGCGGTGATATTCTTAACTACTTGCATATAAAATGGGAATACAAGAATTAACACACCAAGAGACAGGCTTTGACTATAAAGACAGCAACAATCAGAGTGGGCTAATCCATCTAATCGATAATACAACACAATTAAATTCAAGTTACATGTGTGTCCACATCACACCACATCTTAAAAACGATATGAGAGCAAAGTGACGTGTAATTCAGAGAACTGAGTTCCTGCACAGACAAATTTTATATTGTATTCTAGCAACCTGATCAGACATGTTTGAGATATTTCCAAATGTCTGTATGGAGGTGAGGTCGCTGAGGCATCAGTGGTGTCCCAGTTAAGGCAATATATCGTGGTTTTAAAGGCTGCATGACAGTGAAGGGATACAGTTTTCTGAACTTATTTGACTGTTCTAGCTGTTCTGTTATTTCCCTCTACCGGCTTGGTTATCATATCCACATTACTGATTGTTTATCAAAAATCTCATTGTGTAAATATTTTGTGAAAGCACCAACAGTCATTCCTATTGTGTCTTTACATTCTTCTCCCCGCTGCAACCCTGTATACATGTACTTCAGCAACATGCTAAAATAAGAATTGAAACACACACACATACACACACTAAGTCTAATCTGGATCAGTGTACATGCTCAAAATATGTTTTCACTTCCACCTTTAACAACAGTGTTCTGTACATGAGCACGTCCTGAGGCATCTGAAGCGTACCAAATTGCATGCAGTGTATGTCTTATTGAGACTTAACTTGGTGACCAGATCTAGCTGCCCATGCTCTACAGATTTGCTACGACTTGTTCCACCAAAGTGATTTGTTTTTGGTTGGAGATATGGGCATAGACTATGCGGTACATAGCTCATATTGTGTGTGGTCACCTGGAGAAAATCGAATGAAATGTTTATCCCATTACTTGTACTTCCTGGAAAATAGTTTATGTTTAGTGGCGAGCTCATGCCGCTCCAGTTAGCGAAAATAAAAATTCCAACCAATAAAACTATCACAGGTTTTGAAACGGTCCTGCCCCTCCAGATGAAACCGTTTCAATCTTTAACTGATATCCCATTGATTCACACTTTTGAATGTTACCTCCCTGCGTAATGGCACACCCCAACATCCATTTTCAACAGGAAATACAGTAAATAAAATCAAGGAAGCATGACAGCATTTCATGAAGGAGAGTGACTAAATTGACAAACTGGACATGCACATCCTGCTCTACTTGCCTCTGATTGGCCAGTTATTCATGCTTAGTCTCTCCCTGTCATGAGGTCCTCCAAATGAGGTGACCACTGGGCCACTTTGCTATCCTCTGTGTGACATGCCAAAATTGAAAAATCACTTATTCAGTCAGCGTTCATGTTTTTTTTTTTTTATTTAGTAATCTCACTCATCACTCACTCCTTTCCTTTTTTTTCCCCACAGGGCATCAGGGCGCCTCAAGTCAGTCTCACAGGGCTCTGGAGGTTACGACAGTGACAGTGTAGAGATGCATCCCATGGAGGAGTGTCCCGAGGCCCAGTACTACCATGTCCAGTGCCGACTGGGTGAGGGAGGTTACGAGCGTTCCCCCGGGGGAGGAGGTGGTGTGTCTCGGAGCTGGGGTCTCCGAAAACAAGCTATCCAGAACTGGCAGCGGCGGCCATACCGGAACAGCACTGAAGGGGAGGAAGGAGACGTATCAGATGTGGGTTCCCGCACCACCGAATCAGAGGTGGAGATGTGGGAGCAGGAGAGGAGGGCCGTGGCAGAGGTCCAACAGTCTGCTGCCCCGTACCCTCACCACGGCCGGGCCGGCTACCGTGCTAACGCAGGTAAGGGTACTCAGGCCAGTAAAAACTGCCCCATTGTGCTATAGCTCATACACACAGTGATCATTCCTGTCTGGTTGCCATCCAGCCAGCAGTGAGTCTGACTGAAGTGCTGAGACACACTGGAGCCCAGATTAACAGCCTGGCAGTGTAATAGTTTGCTTTGAGATTACTCCCACGGGAACAATGACTGATGTGGATCTGGGTCAGGATGAGTTGTAGTTATGGGTTTGGTAAAGTTAGGGGAGCTGTGCCAACCATGGACTGCCCAAAGAACATTCTACAAATTGAGTCTGGATCAGCCATGACTTTCTGTGGAAAAAATGTGGGGCAAAGGTCTCACATCTCCACGTCTGTCACAACAAACAAAGCAGTGCATTAACCACTATTCCTATATACTATATTGTACTGTACTCATTCAGTTGTGTGTGTTTCTCCCCCCGTACTATAAGCTTTGAGCTTTTATGTAAGAGCCATATAACAGAGGCAGTCTTGTCCACACAACACAGATTGTGCATCTCTCTCTAAACTCATTGCTGCTGCCCTCCATTTTCTCCACCTGCTGTTGTATTCATGAAAAATACCAGGTGTAGCATGGCAGTCCGGGAAGGAGCAAAACTGGGCCAGAGCCCTGTGACAGATTTGTCTGGACTGCTATGACTGTCCCATAAACACAAATAGATTCCTCTCACATAATATTCAACATGTTACTGACATTCCTACGCTCTGTCGTAGTCCTCCTTATTGGGAGAGTCCTTGCCAGGTTTTATCAGATGGTATGCATCTACAAGCACAGTTTCTTCAAGCATATAACACACAGATTGGCTGTTCAGTTCATTTGGCAATCTTGAGCGTAGGAGGTGTGTGTGTTTGTGTTTGTGCATGTATGTGTGTGTGTGTGTGTGTGTGTGTGTGTATGAGAGAGAGAGTGAAAGAAAGCAAGTGAGAGAGCAAAAGAGTGTAAGCATTGGTTCATAGCCCTGTTGCTTTCAAGATGACGCCTTCCAAGGCCAAGGATGAGTTGACTCATCCAGGAGCATTTTTGCTGGGAGGAATAAGCTTGAGTTGGATTGGACGCGAGGTATCAACCAATACATAGACATAAATAGATGCAAAAGAAGTGGGAAAAAAAGAAACATTTTTATGCACCCGGAGTGTTTGAGGTTGAAAGTTGGCGCCACCATGTGACAGAATATCAGAAAAAGAAGTAAAAAAAAAAATATATATATATATATATATGCATGTGGTGTAGTGTGTGAAGTTGAAAGTTGGCGCCACCATTTGACAGAATACCATTTTTAACATTTCATTAGTGTGCAAATTGTTAAATGCCTCTTTTAGAAATGTTGGCTGCAAAAATAACTTTCAAATCATGGAATATTCTCTCTCTGAATTTAAGTGTTGTGTTTAGTTGAATTGCACCTCTACAAGAGGCTCAAAGTATCCAGCTGCTGAATAGCAAAAATAAATTGTGCATCAGATATTAAGACAAAGTGTTGCTCCCCCTTCCCACAGCACGGTCTGAAGGCGTCTACAATAAGCCATGCCGCCATGAGAAGAGCCCGTCTAAATCCAATGAGGTCATCAGCCCAGAGATCCTGAAGATGCGTGCAGCCCTTTTCTGTATCTTCACCTACCTGGATACTAAAACCTTACTGAGGGCCGCTGAGGTCTGCCGTGACTGGAAGTTTGTGGCCCGTCACCCGGCAGTGTGGACCAGAGTGCTGCTGGAGAACGCTCGCATTTCTTCCAAGGTGAACGCTGTGATGCTGTACGCAGTCAATATTCAAAGCGCCTGGCGAGGCAGGTTTACTCCATCTGGCTGATCACCAGTTTGGAATAGTAGCATGCGCTGAAGTAAACAATGTTGTCTTTGCAGCATATAGCATTCATGCTCACTCATGCTGATGTCTGCCTCTCAGTTCCTGGGCACACTGTCTCAGTGGTGCACTCAGACGCACTCGCTCATCCTGCAGAACCTCAAACCACGACAGAGGGGCAAGAAGGAAACCAAGGAGGAGTACCTCAAAAGCACACGGTGAGACACTCACAGTGGAAACAACCATACACACATACTGCTAAGGCTGTAAAAAGTTATATTGTTACCGTGGGATCTTTATTGTAATAGATTTGGAATTGGAAATCACACTGCGTTGAAAATCATTCATAGTGTTAAACTACTGACTGATTTTTCGTGTTGTTTGACGGCAGCATTCCATTAGAAGGTATAAGACGGAGAGTTGAGATAATCATGTAGCAGTGCTCTGATACCCAGTGACATACTGTTGGTATAGGTGTGTGTGTGTGTATGTGTGTGTGTGTGTGTGTGTATGTGGGTGTGAGGGAGATAGACAAGGTAGACTAAAATGTTTTCTTTCTAGAATGATATAGAACTGCAAGGCAACAGGACTTTAACCCCTTCAGCTACCTCCCACTGCAACCTTTTTCTCTCTTTTTGTGTGTGCATGTGTATGTGTATGTGCACGTGTGTGTTTGTAAATATGTGCTTGTCCCTTATCAGTGTATGAATGTGCAGACTCAGAGTTCCTTTCTCATTTCAGCATACTCTGACGACAGTGTACTCTCTCTCCGGCTGCTATCTCCATATTCCCATGAAAATATAGGATGTATTTTTCTATTTAGTTTTGGGTTTCAAAATTTCTGCAGAATATATGACACCTCAGAGGTGCCTCTTAATTTTGCATACATTGCATGGTCTTGGTGTTTTGCCAGATAATGGTTGTGGCAAAAATTGCAGATATTTTGTTATATGCCTTAAAAGATTGAGGCGCTCTGCTCATTTCGTTGTCGTGTTTTCTGTCATCCTCCTCTTGCCGTCCCATCTCAGTGGCTGTCTGGAGGAGGGTCTGGAGGCCATACTGAAAGCCACAGGAAGCAACCTACTGATTCTGAAGGTATCTCACTGCCCCAACTTGCTGACCGATCGCTCCCTCTGGCTGGCCAGCTGCTACTGCCGAGCCTTGCAGGCTGTAACCTACAGGTACACCGCCACACTGTGATCTTTACTCATTCATAAAGCATTGTAGGGGGGTGGGTGTACATGTCTTAGTGCAGTTCCCTGATGTTACACTGATGTTTATGGTCATGTCATCAGTGCATGGTTTCTCCAGTGCATCTTGGTCCTGAGTTTTTTCCAGTGATCTTTGGCTCTCACTCAATCCACTCCCCCTCCACTTGCGCTTCCTCATCGGAGCTTTACACCATCTCTAAATGGAAGTGCACATGCAGAAGGAAGGAATAAACATTATACAAATGTAGCATCCATCTTGCTAACATTATATTGTCAAGCATTGTTGTTTCCCCCCCACAGTCTTCCCACTTGGCTTTAAATATCATGGAATAGCACTGAAAAACAGGGGATGATCATTTTGTTACTAAGTTTAAAGGACATGCAGATATTATTGACAAATTAAAACCATCCAAAATTTATCTTATAGCGTAAGTACAACGGCATACTAAGGTCAATGTAGGGAGAAAAAAAATTACTGTGTTGTATCTAAGAGAGGTTATTTTAGTGAAGCTACACTTTTGCAGAGACATTTCAAAAGACGAAGGACCTTAGACCTTTTTTTTAGACCGTTTTTGCTTTTGTTTTACAAAAACAGGATCTTAGCAAGAGATGTGTCTAACAGTAGCTATGGCAACAGCTGCTCCCTGCCTCATGTAGTGAGTGTCAAGAGTGAGTGACAAGAGAGTTTAGCTATGGTTTTAGACTCTCTTCTTATCAAGGATTTGCCTGGACATTTGTGAGTGTGACTCCATTAGGGGTGTCACTCCTTATCAAAATGCTAATGGAGAGGAACCCATTTGGGAGAGGCCCCTTTTCTTACAAATGACCTTACAATGAAGATCATCTTGGAAAACCACACTTTTAAGCTCTGGCTATGACTTCGCTCCACCAGAGGATAGCACTTGACATATCACTTGCATTCAATATGGGTTGAACATAGACATGAATTATGTATATTTGTTATATCGCAGGAGTGCCACAGACCCAGTTGGCCAGGAGGTGATCTGGGCCCTCGGGGCAGGCTGCAGAGACATCATCTCCCTGCAGGTGGCACCACTGCACCCATGGTAAAAGACTGGCGAAAATACCTGTGGATTTTTTGCTTTTTACCAAATACTGTGTGCATTATGAAGACTATGCTTCTGTCTCTTTCAGTCAGCAGCCAGCTCGCTTCAGTAACCGATGCCTTCAGACCATAGGAAGATGCTGGCCACACCTGCGTGCTCTTGGTGTGGGTGGGGCCGGGTGTGGCATCCAGGGGCTGGCCTCACTGGGTAAACAGAATCACATACATTGAATAGAAGTGTGTACAGAACAGTGTATACAGTCATCATTCACTACACGGTGCAAACCATGTGAGGGATGGCAGCTACTTGAACAATAATACACAACAGGGGGCGCAATACATCACATAGCACATATGTCATGCAGCTCAGCCTCAAGTGTATTATAACAGTTATACCACAGTTTCATTGTTAGTTTGTTACTGATTGTTTATGATTCGCTGCTGAGAAAAGGATTTCAAGAAAAATAGTTCCATCTACGGCCTGATTTTTACGGGGTTTCAGTTCAATAGGTCAGACATCACTTTGTGTCAGCTTAGTTAATCAAGTTAAATAAGGCGGAGTGATACAATGCCAACATCAGAATGCCTCAGCCAATCAAAATGCAAGATTGTAACTAACAGTGGTACAATCTGCTATTACACACTTTGTATTTGTAGGTAATCTGATTGCTTGCAAATGCTGACAAGTTAAATCTAGTATTTTCAGTATAGGTAACCTCTTTGATTTATAGCCAGTAAATTGTTCTTTGATATCTTCTTTTCTAAATTACATTTTCAAATAAAAATAAATCATATGAAGTTACTACAATTGTTTTTCCCTCACACTTTCTCATCAAATCAAATCGCTCCATGTAATTGTCTTGTTGCTGTTTACACACAAGGGGATGCACTTGTTTTTCTTACTTACTTTCTTTACTTCTTTACTGTTCTTACTTACTTTACTGTATAATATTAGATCTTTGTTATGTGCCATCAATGATATCATATTACTCTATCATACTGTCTTATTTTTTAAAGAACACTCCTGTAAGCGCTGTCTTAGAAGTAAGTTGCAAGCAAATTCAAACACTACTATCATTGTCTCTTTATCCAGTGAAAGTGAAAAAAGTAACATTTGTGGCTTGATGGTAGAAAAATGCTGTGTGCTTAGGGCACAAATGGCCATCAAAGCTGAGAAAAAGAAAGTACAGATAGTGCAAAGAAGGAACAGATGACGAGAGTTCAGTCTGTGTCCTGTAACTACCTTTTTATCTGAGAGAGACAAAAACGTCTTATGGAGCAGTGTGGAGTATAACAAAACATTGGTTTCTTTCTGATATTATTTATAGACGCTCCAGAAAAACGCGGTTATGCAATCGCATGAATTCGCATAAATCACCCAAATGTCGCTGATTATGTGGGGGTCAGTTGTTTTCCAAAAGGGCGCATAATCCCTGCAATAATCGCAAATTCCCACGGAAAATATGCGAAATATGCGGGTCTTGCTTGATTTCATAATTTCCGCATTTCCGCAAAAATGAAGAAAGCTAATCAATCTCATTTGCACATTACATTATTGCATAGCAATATAGTATTCAATGGTTCTAAAATATGATATTGCACTGAACAGGGTTCCCACAAATGGTGCAATAAGGCTCTTAAACTATTTAGACCTATAGGTTTGGCTCATTGAGAGCTGTTATTTCTAGATTTTAGAGTTGATGTTCAACAGTTGAGTTTAAACTGTTTTTGAAAACATTGTAGCAGATGGTTTGTTCTACCGCAATTTATACCTCAGCAGGAAACATGTTTTATTTTTGACAAATTTGTGATTGATGAATGTTTAAGCCATGCTTAAGTTGATAAAATAAAATAAATTAAACATTACCAGCACCTTCTGTGATGTAGCTTGCTTCTAGTATGCCTGTCTATCATAGGATATCTTTAACTATCTTTATCTTTAACTCACCTTTTTTTTTCCAGTTCCCGCATATTTCGCATCTTTTCACATATTTCACAATTATTCGCATACTTCGCAACTTCCCGCAATTTCACCACATAAAATGACATAAAAAGCCCGTATATTTAATCGCATAATCAAAGAATCAAGGATTTTAGTCCGCATAATCAAGGATTTTTGGCCGCGTTTTTCTGGAGGGTCTATATTTAGATGTAAAATAATTGTCCATCCTTCATATACTGGCTCCTTGACAGTTGGACAAAGAAATGCACCAAAACCACAAAAAATGACAATTGCTCTTGTACTTAGTAGTGTGAGAGAATCTACTTGCACTTCAGATAGTGCATTTGATGTCTCCTTTTATAATGGTTAGGGCATAGCTACCTTGGACCTGTTGGGTCCTAAGACCAAGCCTTATATTTTTTTCATGTAATTAATCAATGGACTTTCATGGTCAAAATGATAAATGTACTGTTAACAGTTCCTTGGTGTTTATCTCCCACTTTAGCCTTTGCTGTTTATCATTACCTTTTCCTCCATTCCTCTATTTATTCCACCCTCTTCTTCCCCATCTCTGTATTTCTCCTCCCACCTCCCCTCGCCTGCTGCCAGCGAGGAACTGCATGCGTCTGCAGGTGCTGGAGCTGGACCACGTGAGTGAGATCAACCAGGAGGTGGCAGCAGAAGTTTGCAGGGAAGGCCTGAAGGGCTTGGAGATGCTGGTTCTCACCTCCACACCAGTCACTCCCAAGGCTCTGCTCCACTTCAACAGTGAGTTTGAACAGAACAGATTACTGCACAGAGTACAGTACGTGCATTTTTATGGTGCATTCACAGCATGCTTTACAGTTCACAAATACACAGTCCTTCTGAATCAGGACTAAGATAGTATTGGTTGTACAGTACTATACTATACAGTACTATAGTGTTCATTTAATGTACTGTATGTCAGTTTCTACACTACATGTACATATAATATGTCTTCATGCAACATTTGTGTGTTATATAACAAAAAGGTATACATCTATCAGTCATATTACACCTACTACTTTAATTTGTACTATCTATGGCTACCAGCCATATAATCTGCATTAAAGGAAGCAATTATGGTCATGGTTAAAATTATATTGAAGGGTGAGGTTAGTTTTTAGTGTAGGCAACTAAAGCTTTGCTTAAGGTAAGGTAACTGGAATGTAGCATAGCTTGCTTCATCAAGAAGTGGCTACACAACCACAAACATCCTAGACTCAAGTGTGACCATCCACAGCTTTCTGTGCGGGTGGACAAAGACCATCGTGAGAGTGGGCAGCCTATGACAGAGGACACTGTCCGGTCCTCTGACCATCAAGGACAGTCGCTCTCGTCCACTGCCCAAAGGTCAGAATGCCATGGTGCACCACTGAGCGGAGCCGTAGATCCTTCTTACCTGCCGCCATCAGACTCTTCAACTCTGTAACTGCTGCAACAACATAGTTTCTCCTTCTGGAGATCAGTAAAATACTCTATGTATATATGTATTTAATTAAACCAATTTGGCTAATATTAGGTTAAGCTTTTGGTAATAAGAAAATGTCTTTGCATGATTAGGGAACCAAAAGCAAACGTATCCTCCGTCCACCACCCCCCAGCCACCATGTCCTTACTTTGTACTGCTCCATTTAAATGTCAAACTACTGCCTGTTTTAGTCACATGAGGTCTGTTTTCTGTTTCACCTGATTCAAGAATATCCTAAAAAAAAAAATTAGGATGCATTTACTTTTTGTATCCTGTATGAGAGCACCCTGATTGACACCCATACTCTCTCCACTCACGTAGGCGTGTGTCGCAACCTGAAGTCCATCGTTGTTCAGATTGGCATAGAAGACTACTTCGAGGACCCCAACAGCCCTGAGGCAAGGAAACTGTTTGACGAGATGGTCAACAAGCTGCAGGTAACAGCACCTTTATATCTCATACAACACTGAGCCCACACCCAGTTTTCTGTTTGATATGCAGGTATTTCAGATATTGTAACGTCCATAAAGTTGTAAAACCTGAAAAAGGTCAAGACCAAGTTTGTAGTGGGTTTGCACTTTGCATTCACGTCTAGTTTTATGTTTTTGTAAAACAAGATTTCTGTTTCAGTTAGTCCTCAAAATACAGAGAGTCTTGGTATTTCCAGCCCACAAGTCTATGGACTTTTTATACCACACTGTACACATGACTAACTCTTACAATCATCCATCTAACAGCTGTTCAGTGGGTAAGATGCAGCTATTTTTATTACAACTTCAAAATGTTGAAACCACGACTCAAACCTTGAAATCCCCTTGATGGCTGGTGGAAGCGATTGCTGGCAGTAGCTCACTCAGTACGTCGTTTTGTGAGAGGATGTGATACATGCAGGCTCGGGTCACATTCCTTATAGCTGACCATTTGCTGGAGAGATGAGATACAATAGCTGTGAAATCCCAGGGTTTTATTTATGTTTTGTTTCTGTGAGTCAGAAACAGTGTGTCCCTCTTGGATACTACACTGTAGATGGTGGGATGGCTCATTGCAGTTAGGTAACTTCTCCACAGCTACAGCCAAACAATTTATTTTTATTCCAACCTCTTTTTTTCAGTATGCAGTTTAAAGTAAGGCAATTCTCTCCTCTTATATTCATCAGCCCTCTTGAATAGTGACTCTGTAGAGGCGAAGCCTAAGAACAAAGACGAGCATTCATAACCTTCCCTTAATTTTTGCATAGAAAATTGTGCTCAGGATTGTCAGTCAACTAAAACATTATAATACACAAAATGTGGTTGTCACTATACCACAGTACAGCTTTGTGCTTATAACTAAACCAGTGTGGGTTTTCTCATGGTCCATTCTCACCCAAATCTAAAAATCTTAAAAGCTATCACTAGATTGGAATGTTTTTTTTTTTCATCAAGGAAAAGAGGGGGTTGCTGATAGAAAAAAAGAAATCCTTGAAGAGCAGCAAAATGGTTTCTTATTAATATTGTACCGTGAAATTCCTACACCAGTTTCCTTTTCAAGAATTACAGTGGCATTCTGATATCCATCCCTTCTTTTCCTTTCAGGCTCTGAAGAAAAGACCTGGCTTCTCCAAAATTCTCCATGTAAAAGCAGAGAGTCTCTGCTAACATCCCTCGTGCAGCTAAAAGTCGTGGAGGGACTCCATCTTGGCTCTAAGCCATTCAAACAGACCTGGCCGTTTTGAGCCCTCTCCGTGGGGCTCAATCAGTCTGCAGCACCAACAGAAACAATGGAAGACCACAGATCGCCATGACGAACCAGGAAGTTAGCTATACTAAAGGCTCAATGTGCATACTCTATAACTACAAACTTGCAAAAAAAACTCATTTACTATTCCGGGCGGAGAAATCACAATCTCCCTCACTTTCATTATGACAGAACACTGGTCAGGAGGATTATTTGGATCTTAAGTCTTTCCACAATGGCACGATCTATCAAAAAAGGGGCCTGTCTTTAACATGCCAGTTAGGCTCAGAAAGAAACCCCAACAAAACTATCAGATTCTTTATTATCAGTTGTCTTTTGCTTCCACCATACCAACGGATCATGTCGTAACAGAGCCAGACCTCTTCCTATGAATACCTGGAGCTAGGTGATGATGCTGTATGTCAGTGTCTGCATCCACGTGTATGACCTTTAGCTCAGACTACCTTAGACACCAACAACTAGGGGGCAGGAGCACGTTAACAGTGCACAGCATATATAAATTTTCCACTGAGAAGGACATAAAACTTAATAGAAAAGGAAATTGTTTTTGATTTTGCAAGGGATCTCAACTGACTTCTTTGTGCAAGGGCAGAAAATCTCGAGGCAGTGTATGTAGAGGCTTTATGTTTGTGTGTGTGTGCGTGTGCATGTGTGTGTGTGTGTGTGTGCGAGTGTCTGTGTGTTTGTGTGTGTGTGTGTGTGCTTGCATAAAGCAAATGAGCAGGAACAGGATAGATGGGTTTCATCCAGCCTGCCCTGCACTCTGCTGGACTCATCTCCTGTGTGGATGACTTTCAAAAGAAAAAACATATTGCTTCCACCCCGTACAGAGACGTACTGTGCCAAATTCCCGGCTTTGGTGGAGAGAGCGAGGACAACCCTCCTATAATACACAGACAGTCTTCATCGACAGTCTTCTAGTCACTGCATGGTGTGGTTGTCATGGCAGCAATGCATTTTACCTCGTCTCCCATCCTCTGGTTTCTGTGTGAGCAGGATCCTAAGGTTCAGGATCAGGAAAAGGTTGCGCACAGACCTACAGCTCACCTCCCCGGACTCAACGTTTGATTCTGTTCACCGCTCATATCTGAGAGAACAGAACACAGTGTCTGGGTGTTGTTCTTAAACAAGGCTGCAAGTTTATTCATAATGTATTTCTCTCAAAAACAGGTGCCATTTGTAAGAGCATGTGTTTTGTCCTCATTCCATTGAGTGTTTTCTCCAATGTGCCATTAACAGCAAAAACGAGGGACCATGCAAGGCAGATGTTTATCTCTTCAAATCACAAGCAACACAAGTTTAACCCGAGTTTGATGTGAGAGCAAGCAAATGTTACTACTAACAACTGTGCTTCATGTAAGGACATGGTGCATATAGTTCTTCTCTGGGTAAATACAGTGGTGTTTATAAATCATATTTTACCATATTGTGGTAACAGCACCATGACAGTAACATAACAGTGCCATGCAAAGGGCTCGTCATCAGTGAACCCCCTCGCTGTTCCCTGCTCATGTGAATAATTATCAGGCATCGTTCTCAGGCTCCCTCTGCTGGTGTAAAGAGGCAGTTACACAGCTGAAAGGCCTGTGGGTGTTTTTGATTGATCTAGGAGATGATGTGCCCTTTGTAGTGTGTACTGCACAGACAACTACTACCCTGACTATTACGCAGTACTCTGATCAGGTCTTTAGAATCATGTTTAATTAACCTTCAGGCTGAGAATTAAATATGGTAATATGGTGATCTATCGCAGACTCTAAGGTGGTATTAGCAGCAATACTTTCAGTGGTAACAGTGCGCACTTTACCGTGCTGCAGTGCAGATAACCCTGATTTACAAAGGTCTACGTCTACATACGCCCACTTTGTTTGAAATAAATAATTAAGGTAACATAAAAGGTTTGCATTTGAGAGCTCCTCCGGCGTAGACATTTGGGTGAATATCGCAAAGTCTCCTCCCTTGTGACAAGTTTCCTGCAGGAGCAGAGAAAGTCTCTCTTTATTTTATCTTGCATAGTCACCTCATTTGTTACCAGGCAACAAGCCTTGTGTCTAAGTTTAATATTCAATAAATCTGAACACTTGTGGGTGGAGTGTACAACAGAGCAAGGTGAATGATTCCTGACTGCTGAGCGGGCGTTAGATCAGTGGGTTATTTAATATTCAAAATTTATTGGTGAAGAGAATGTTAGGTGCTGTTTTGGTCTCTGCTTCATAGTCAATATGTTTATGAGGAGTTGTGTAGCTGCGTGTCGTAGTACCAATGTGCTTGTTCCAAATCGATATGTGAGACACATTGTAACAGTTGTGGTTGTCCATTTCTCCATGTTTTCTTCAGTACTGCATATTATGGTGAGCCGGTACTGAATCGTTGAAAGATTTTGAGCTCAATTTCGTAGAGAGAAAAAGGTTTCAGGAAGGGGGTGTTTTAACTTTGCGGACACAATAGAGAAAACACAATGCACTTGTTGATTTTGAGTTTTAGACAATCCTGCCTTCGCTAAGAACTATTCTGTACATAAATTGTTTGTAAAGAAAAAAAAAGAAGAGCAAACATTTGATGTTATATAATATTAAGGTCATAATTACTAGGGATCTTCTTGATGGACAAAAGTTTACAGGTCTTCATTCTGTAAGCGACTTCTCTCCAAAGTGGAATGAAAGATAAACATAGAGAATTATATTATGTATAACAGTAGTGTTGAAATTGCAGTTGTGTATTATAGATACTTTATATTAAATGTGCATCAGAGTCATATAGAGATGGAAATTATTTAAGAAGAGGATAAAGATGATAATTCAGCTATTTATTTCTATAAAAAGAACAATGTCTATAATGTTGGCATGTTTGTGTTAAGCATCAATCATTAAGTTGCCTTCTTAACTGTTCTGCTACCGTGGCAAGAAAAATTATTAGATGTTTAAGAGCTTTGATTGCTTGCAGGTCAATACTGTTTCTCTTTATTTGATCAAGTCTGTTGTTGCACTAGTGAGGAAAAAAATAATATTTCAGATGTTTATTATTAGAGTGTTGTTTTTAATGTTCAGCTGTTTCTCAGTATTTGACAAAATATAATGCACTTTTTCTAGAACACTTTTATTGGCCCCATTTTTTTCTTTTCTTTTTTTTTCTTTTAATTTTAATTTATTTATTTATTTATTTTTTTTAAATTTCTGTGAACATGATGCCCAGCGTCCTCTGTTGTGCGGTGCAGGCTGTTCACTCACATGGTTATGGAAAGGAGATTGAGGAAACAGGATGATTGCCAGTGAACCACTCTGAGTGAACAGACTATTTACAGTCAGCCTTGCGACAATGAGGAAAACGCGCTTAGTCCGATGCATATCTTCTCTCTTAAACCATCTCTCATCTCTCATTGATCAGGAAAGTCATGATGCAACCTGATTCAACCACATTCAAGTGCTTTTATTTGGGTTCATTGCCAATATGACCTTATGCTCACCTTTATCACTGTCTTAAGATTGCTGGGTATGAACAGTGTTCTCTCTATGCCGATATGCTTTACATTACTTTTTAGCATTACAGATTTCAACGTCATACCTACTTTCTGCTTTATTCTGATAACGGACCTGCTGAAGTCTTTCCAGAGCGATGTTGTCTCTGGAAAAAGGAGAATCGAGGTGTTAAGTATGCCAGAATAATTCATATCTGCTTACTTCACCGTTCTCTGCCATTCCAAATGTTAACCAGATGTATTTCTTCTGTCAGTTTTTAAAAAATAAAACTTGTAATTTATTTACTGTATTAATTTAACACCAGAAGCTTCACTTATCATACTGAGGTGCTTCCTTGTAGGCACATTTATTTCATTATTATTATTATTTTTTTTTTTTTTACTAATTTTATTACTTCGTTGCTGGAGCTGCACCAATTTGTCATACTGTGCAATTTGAAAAGCAGTATCTATTCATCAGTCTTAATGTACCTCTGTATATATTTTCTGTATCAATGATTGTACTCTGCCCGTTCATCTGAATCGTATTTTACACATTACCTCAACACTTATCTGGGCAGTTAAGTGTGACTTTTTTTTTCTTTTTTTCTTTTTTTTCTTGTAACTTTGATTTTTAATTACCATTCACAGGTATGCCAGATGATTCATGAATTTCAGTCATGTGCTACAATGACAAAGTGGATTTTGTTGCTGGAAAAACTTCCAATAGAGGATCAGCATTCTCAAATGACTGCAATAGACGAAATGTTATCATTCATTTTTACTCATTCCTTGTCATCAATAAAATTGCTTAATTACATTTGCAAGTAGTTTCAGCAACTTTTTAAAAAAAAAAAAAATAATAAATTTATGATGACTAGAAGATTAGAGGGTTTCATTATTCAGATTTGGTATTTTTGTTTGTTAATCAAACAAGTAAACATCATGCACTTTATAGTCTTTATAGCAGCTGGGTTAACTACAAAGAGACAAAGAGGAGTTGTGTTGACCAATACTGTCAATTCACAAATTTTCTTACTGATTTTTACTTGTTTGAGAGGGACTGTGTGATTGAAAGTGATGAATGCACACAGGTGTTCATTTCCCCGACTGTTTCAACCACAACAGAACGAGTGCCTGTTAATGTTAGAAGTTATTTATCCTGGCTTCATTAAGAGATTTGCTGTAAATAAGAAGAAAAAGACAAATGGAGATGGAGAGGTGGTTTGTTGGCAGTGGTGTTAATAGCTGGCAGTTTATTTTTATATTTTCAAATCTTTTTACATGGGTTTGGGTGCGAATGTGTCGTTCTCACACGGAGTCTTGGTTCTTTCCATTCCATCTCGTCCGCCAAGTCCCCAACAAGTCTTGATATTTGCAGTTGGCAACAAGTTAATATCCATAAAATTTATCAGTTCCTTGTTCTTGGCACTCTTTTGGAATTGTTGTTTGGCCATTACATAATACTTAGGAGGTATGCAAGGACACAGTATCAGACAAGACGATGTGTATTTATAAATCATTAAAATGACTTTACTGATGGTAAACAGTTAGTCTTGCTTAGGTGATACGAAATCTGACTGATTTTTTTAAAAAATAGCCTATAGGAAGAGTTGTGAATGATCATTTTATTCATGTAACTTCTTCCACAGCGAGTTTGCAGCGTGTTTTATTGTCACTTTGTGGAAGTTTCAGTTTGTAATAGGGTCACAATGTGGTGATCCATTCATTAACCTTTGCTGTTTCTGGTAAATAACAAAAAAGATAAGGATAAAGCTACTACTACTGCTACTGCTACTACTAATAATGGTGGAACTAATTTATATACAGCACTTATGAAAACAGGATCACAAGATATACAAGTGAAAGCAATAACAGAAATGAAAAATTACACATTTAAACCAGATGCAGCTGCCACTTTCACCATTAAAATGAGGAACATGCATTACCATGTGTCTCTTTAAACAAAGCCATTAATGACAGTCATGAGTAATAAGTTAAAGATGATTAATGTTGAGCAAACTCACTCAAATGATGAGCAACCATTTTATATGCAAAGGTTTGAAAAACATCAGCAGTTACATTTTTTCTCTTTGTGCTTGTTGTTTTGGCTGCATGACCTTCCAAAGCTCAGATTTTTTAAACTTGTTTCACCCTCTTGTTCTGCCTTTATCTCAGCTTTGCAGTTTCAGAAAAAGAAAACCTTCTTGCCAAAGGGGGACAAAAAGCTTATTTATCCACCCCAGTCACTTTAAGACCTCATGTTCCCTCTTGGTCCCTGGTGCAGACTACCAGGCAGTGAAAAATGAAGAGCTGTCCAGCAGCTACAACTAATACCTGGTGCAGACCATTGTGGGAAAGGGGAGTTTTGGAGAAGCTGCAAGGTGACTGAAATAGTATACCAATGAGACTGTAAAGGTCTTAAACAAGAGAAGGAGTTATACCTTTGAGGCTAAAAGAAGCTGGGTTATTTTATTGTTTATGCTTGCAAAGCCTTGGCAATTTTGCCTGATCCACAGAAAAAGTTGGTTTGTGAACTGAGGCAACAAATAATGAAACAATCTCTGACTTTGTGTCATCAGGTGTCCTGAAACAACTCATCCATTTGTAGGCTAGAGCTCATCGGGTTTCATGTTAGAAGGTCACACTCGTCTCATGTTCTCAGTGTTGGACAGCAGCCTCTGGCACCACCTGAGGCAAAGTTTCTCCTCTGCCTTTCAATAAGGCCCCTCACTGATTAGGTACAGATGATCTGATGACAGCCATATTTATGCTCACCCTTGGTAATAAATTTTATTCCCCTCACTTTGTACATAGAGCTGGCTGAAGCAGTCAAGCATGTTATCCATATGAATGTAAACCCAGGTGGCATTATGCTGGTGGATTATTTGCAACAGAGCCTTCAGGGTGAAGCTGATTGACTTTGACCTTTACTGCAGGTGAGTTCTAATGATTCAGCCCTGAACTGGTGTTTTAATGCTGTGTGTTAGTCGTTTCCAAGGTCCAGTGTGAATAAATAGATTTGGATGTGTGACATAACCACACACACTTGGAGAAAATGTTGAAATTTGAAGCGACTTAATCTTAGTGTTGCAACTTAGATGCTGTGCGCTCCTATTTGTCAGGGCTTGCTGCCATTTTCAGTGTTGCATTGTTCACTCTGAAAACATAACATTCATCATGATGTATGCTCTTCTTCCAGAAATCGTCTCCGTGCTGATTTATGGAGGCACCGTCGTGGTCTCTCTGAGCTGTGTCAAGATTGTTATGGTCAGATCAGATCCAGAGTGGACATCACAGGGTTTCCTGCTGATCACTGGGTGCACCTGTGTCGTTCTCTCCAGCTGCTGCTCGTCAGCCTGGCTGGGAGGTTTTATTAAGAGGGAGCTTCGCCTGCTCAGTTGGGTGTGGGTCTCCAGAGAGTCAACACCAACAGTTGGCTTTCTGTGTTTTTTGTTATGAGTGGAAATCTGAGTTGTGTGTGTAATGGAAGTTTGAGTTGTTGTTGTTTTGTCAGTTTTTCATTTCCCCTCTCTCTCGTGACTCCCACTTTTCTTTAGTTTTGGGTCAAAATCCTTAGTTTGTCTATCATTTAGATAGAATCAGTGAGTGGCTCTGGGGAGTTTTATCCCATGTCACCTTTTTAGATACAAAAGGGCCCATTGTGTTTTGATTTGTTCAAACCTGCGCAGTGTTTGTTAGTTTCCCAAAGCTGTGACACTCATCCTTCAGGTTACACTTCTCTGGTGAAATGTAACAAAGGTTGATTGTTCTTTGATGACTCACTCTACCCTGTTAAGTGTTTGCTACAAATATGTCAGGAACTTATTATAAACATGGACACTATTCCTAGTCGATCTAGTACTCCTGCTTCCACATTTAATCCTCCTGAAAGGCCATCAATTACAGAAATTAATGCTGTGTGTTGTTCTCCAGCATTCACACACAGGCTGAGAATACAGAAATCTGTTGTTGTTCTTGTTGTTGTCTTTTTTCAGAGAACTTTCTTTTTATGCATGTTGCCACTAATTCTGGAGGCTCAATGTACTCCTACAAACCTGATTTGGCTTTGGGAGTAAAAACATTATCTCAGAAGAACTCCTGTTGATTATTGTAAGCATAACTCAGAAAAATTACAGAGAATGACATACAGGGGTGTGTTCTGTGTTGTGAGTGTATATGAGAGGACAGTCTAGATAAAGCTGTTATAACACATTTTGCTGTCTGGATGATCATTTTCTTTAGCTCAATTTCCCTAAGTAGAAAGTTGATTTGGATAACTTCTTAATATAGATTGCTAGCTGTCTCCAAATCTGAGTTTTCCAAACCCAGACTGTGCAAGAAGCAGCAGCTCAACATACAATGGCATGCTGGTCAGTATACCAGGGAATTTATTTAGGTTGTGCAGGGCAGCAGGACAGGCAGGGACGACTGACTGGTGGTTGAAGGGACAGAGTAACTTGTTATTTCAACATAAAAATAGAAGAAATGCAGTTTTAAAGATGCCTCTGTAGGCTTTTCAAAATTGATTTAATTTTAGGCAAAGTGATTATTGAAGTTTATGATTACATTCATCTAGTTTCCCTTTTGAAACTGAGGTTATGTGAATGTAAACCGTCTGACGGAACCATACAGAACCAAACACACATCCCAGAGTAATAAGACACTATCTCTATTTGGGGCCTCTTCAATTTCAAGATGATTCTGCGTTGATGCTCAACATCTCAAAACAGCTCTTTACCCAGACTGAACCTTCAAGCTAAAAATATATTAAGTATATATGTCTTCTTTGAGCAACACCAGAGGGACCCTACAAACCTTTGTAACAACACTGCCAGTCGCTATGCCGCCTGCATCATCCGTCTGTCCTAATCACCATCCAGAATGATACTGCTTCTGAAGAGGATAGCAATTCTCAATATTTTAGGTAAGCCATAATCTTCTGCAAGCTCCTTGTGAAACTCAGTAAGGCTGGAAAGATGAGAACAACACAAGCTTAGTGAGGAAATATGGAGAGTCCACCAGAGGGCTTTTTTGTGTTAGAAAAAAACAAACACACCCAGGTAAAGGTCAATATGGGAAAACTAAAGAAATTATAACAAAACTAAAGCAGCAGCTTTTGTTGCCATTAATACAAATTTAGTGTACTAACACATTTTCTGCCATAAAATATGGGAAAAAACAATTTCTATCATTGAAGGTAATTAGACAGATTTTTAAGTGGCCAAAAATGCCTATGTGGGGAAACTGAAGAAAATTAGAACAAAATTAAAGCATTTGTTTGACTTTTTGCCCCTGACTGATTTTTGAATGAAATCAAAACTCTTGATATGCTCCTTATCTCCCCTGAGGCCAGGACACTACTGTAAATAATTGTAAACCAGCTCTCATCATAGTGTCTAATACATGACAGTAAAACTTTTACACATCACTAATAGGTGGATACAAGGAGTAGAGTATGGGTGCAGAAATAAATTGCCCTGGTTTCCACGGCTTTTCTTGTCTTGTTTTCTTGTTTTTTTCTTGTTGTCCAAAAGAGGTGAAGACTGAGTTGAGGTCTGTACTAATACCATCTGTCACTTTTGGCAGAAAAAATACAAGTTTGGGGCCTTTTTTCTTTTTCTTTCTTTTCATTTGCACTTTGCTCACTTGGTTTAACCAGTTTAAAACATTATCTAAAGATGTTGGCAATATGGAAACAGCTTTTGCCTGTGGTTACACCCATCATAGGTTTCTACCACTCTGAAATATAATTAGGATAGATAGTTATATCACTATCCATTGAATATATGGGAAAAAATGAATTAGGACTTAGTGTTAGAGTTAGAAGTGCTGATTATGCAGTTTTTATTCTGTTAAACCTCATTTTTTTTATTTAGTCTTTCCATTATTTTGAAATAACAACATTAAGTACAGAAGGCACTTACAAAAAGAAGTTAAATTATTGATGCTGTTGTTAAAAACATTAACTTACTGATTAAAAAAACAACAGAAAAACATGATAAAGACAAATGACAGCACCATTGGCAACTTTTGAACAGTACATATCAAATAAAATCTAACTCTAAATCATGTGAATCTACAATACAGTAGAAACAATACTTATTTGTTATCATCAATGTAATGCCCCAACTATGCTTTAATATGTATAACTTAATAATTTCCCATAAGATAGAAAGCTTAGAACACAACAGTATTGTATGTTTGTCACTAGTCAGTGGTTCATTTTTTTTTTTCTTTTTACAAATTAGGCTTTGTGGTTTCAGCGCTGTGCAAGTCCTGATACATCTCTATCAGGCGAGTGGCCTCTCTCTGTCCTGACAGCAAAGCACCATGGGTAGTGGAATAGTATTTTCTGTGGGTGGCCTCTCCGGCGAACAGGACCTGCAGAGGCTGGAAAGGGGGAAAACAAGAGAAGGAAACAAGCAGAGACAGCCAAAGGAGAAGAGAAGGAAGAGGAATGATTTGAGAGAAGGGGGAAAAAAAGAACATGGAGACCAGATTAGACCAGATTAAAAACAAAATCTGCTGAAGTCATTTTGAAACACCATGTTTGACCCCTCGCAGGTCCCTAAGCAACACTGCTCTATTTTGGTGACAGACTGCTTCCTTGGTGTACTATATGTAGAGGGCAAATTTTTCTAAGTGGCTGTTTTCTGCTGCCAGTGTAACAGGGTTAAAGAGGGACTGCTGCAGAGGGTCACACTGTTCCTTCAGCACCATTAAGTGGGCACACAGACACCCACCCACCCACACACACACACACACACACACACACACCAGAGCGCATCAGATTTCACGGTCTACACTTCTGGCAGGGAAACAGGATTCATAACTCTCCTTACACCAGCTGTATTTGCTGTACATATGTGACATGTCAGTGATGACACAGCTGCATTAGTGAGATGCTGGGTTTGTAAACAACCAAAAGTGCAGTTTAATCTTCAATTCAGCGCTGTAATAAAAGAACTACATCCCTGCTGCATCAAAATAACGACAAATATAGCAAAATGGAATGTGGAAAAAAAATGTTATGCTTTATATGTATTTTTATCTGCAAGGACAATCTTCCATCCAAAAGCAGAAGAAAAGTTAATCCTCCTTGTTAATCTGTGATGTCATCCCAATACACAAGTCAAAAAATTGTCACGTGCATTGGCTGCACTGTCTTTAACAGTTTCTCTGTTTGCATGGTTACTAAACTGAGTAGCATTCTTTTGAATTATGATTAATGCAATCTGCAGGCAGATTGGAGGCAGGATCTGGCTGATCTACAGACAGGCACAGATGTGTTTTCTTGTGGTTTTCCTCACCGGGGCCTTGGTGCTCTTGGCATAAGGCAGTGGCATGGCCAGCCTCTCGAAATCTCCCCCGTTGGACCCCACCCTGGTGAAGGAGTAGGAGCCCCGGATGTAGGGGTTACTACCCCAGGAGGAGCGCAGGATACGCCTCGGCTTTGGAATGTTTGGGTTCCCTGACGATGGAGAGACAGACAGACAGACAGAGGCACCGGAGAAACAGGGACAGATTTAATGAGGAAGCAAAATTAGAAATGCATTCACACAAATACAGTTTGCTCAAAACTTGCACGGGTCCTCAGTTTTGATGAGTGCCTCAAACAGACCACTGACTACAGTCTGGAGCCGTGAGGACGTAAGCTCAGGCCACTCACTGGGACATCCAAGCCCAATCTGCCACCACGGATCATCTCATGTCCCTGTAAGAGCAGTGAGGCACAAGCTAGGCTATATGTAATAAGGCGACAAGTGAGGGGATTAACCCACAGTGACCTAAATAAGGAATCCATGTGTCTGTGTTTAAGTAAGTGTGTGCATGTGTGTGTGTGTTTATTTGTGTGTGTATATGGCTTGTGGGTGTACATTACAGTATGCATGCACTGTGGGGAACCCCCCCCCCCTTCCCCCAGACTAATCATGAAGTGACCTTGGCTGTATTATTGACATAATGCTAAACATAGCACATACCTTGTAACCCACTTTGTGTAACCCATTTTTCTATTCACTTTCTATTACTGATTCACCCCAGTGATTCAAACCAGTTTACCCATACAATAATATGCCAGCATAATAATGATGTAATATTTTATGTGTAATATTCTGTAAGGTACCTGTTGCAGCTACTCTGTGCCTTTTTGACTTCACATATACAAGAGCGAACCGTCTTACTCAGGTGTATCTGTCCATTTGATCAATATGGTCGTACTGACTCAAGACTAGTTAGTATGGCGTGCTGGACTGAAACATACACAGAACCTGAGTCACACAGCATCATCTGTCAGCCTCTCCATCAAATAAAACAAAATCATTTACCTCACAGCTAAAGCTTATGTCACTTCCCTTATCTAGATCACAGAAATCCAGCAAAAGGATGAATCACTGCTGAATGAGTCACTGGGCTGTGACTCAGTAACACAGTAGTAGTGATGCATGTCACTTACACAAGGTAGCATTAAGTTACTAATTCCTGGCATACGCAATACAGTGGAATTAGAGGTTAGTGTTTACTGTAGTGACTTTGTGGTATAATCTTTGAGTCACAAGGATAAAGAAAAGTACATTTTATTTGTACACAAACACATAGAATGATTGAAGCATTGTATTATTGTAATATGTAAACTGTAGCTATGTATGTGGGCATTATTGTTCTTGAACTTCCGTGTCAATAAAACTCATTAAATTAAAACTGAAATTTAAAAAAAAGAAAAAAGAGAGCAACAGTGGAATTAAGTGGCACTATGAATTTTTTTCAAGAAATTCTGCTCAAGAAATTACAAAGTCTTCTACTGTAGAGAGTTAATGTGATTTTTTTTTATGGGTATTGCTGATCACAAAACATACATGTCATAGGTTTCTTTGTGTGTTTTGTGCTGTGTGTGTATCCTGCTAACCTGTGAAGCGCCGCAGCAGCTCGGTGCAGATCTCAGCGACTAACTCGTCGTCGCAGCGCTCCATCAGCAGCGCCTCCTGGCCACAGATCCAGCCACTCAACATGTAGCCATAGCGCTCTGGCGGGTAGAGAACGTCGAAGCTGCAGATCTTCTTGTACCACAGCTCCTCAGGGTAGACCAGCTGCTCCAGCTGGGCCTCGTCCTCCCACACAAACTGAATGCTGTTGCACTCAGGGCTCCAGAAGGGCTCAGCATACTCGAGAAAGATCTTGTCGGTGGTGCTGATGCCCAGCTTCTCGATGGCCAGCACCTTGTCCTCTGGCAAAGATGGGGAGAACATGGCCTCATGGCTCTCCTTTAGCACGCCCAGAGAGGCTGTCACGATTACGTGGTCAGCAGTGATCCACTCCTCATCTTCGCACTCCACGCAAACGGGGTGACCTACGATCAGGGGGTACTCATGAGGTTGACAGCCACGGTTGTTGTCATTGTGATTGTTGCCCTGGTTAGTGTTGCTGCCCCTGGCGATCTCCTCCTGTTGCTGGGCGGAGAAGTTCCAGTGGATGCAGCGGACCGGTTTGCTAAGGCAGATGGTGCGGGAGGGGATGTCCTGGGCCAGGAGCTCCACAATCTTCATAAAACCTCCTGGAATGACATGATGGGCGCCAGGAATTTCTGTCCACTCACCGAACTCACTCAGAGACACCTCGTCCATACTGGCAGAGCTGCTTTCGCAACTCTCCACCTGAAAGGGACAATCACATTGACAGACAATCAAACAAAACAAAACATTTCTGCCCAATATCTACACATAGAATGCAGCCAAATTACCAGGAAACAAGAAGGCACTCCAAATTCTTACACTCAGTTAAATTTTAAGTACCAAATTTATTTTTGGCCCTACAAACATATACTCTGGTTTGGAATCAAGTCCCTGTCCACAGTTTCAGGTACTTAAAGTTACTGCTAAAAAGCAGTAACTTTCTAATGGTAGAAAAATAATGTGTCAGAGCTTCACCTGGTGCCACACCCATTCCTTGTAATCGGGCGTATGAGTGTATAGCACACAAGTCTCAACAATGTTTTGCAATTGTGTCAAAAGAGATTGCAAATGACAAAAGAAACCAGAGACGTACGGCATTATTACAATTAAGGTTACAGTGTCACACCCACAGACACATGCATGTGGAGAATACACACACACACACACACACACACACACACACACACACACACACACACACACACACCTTGAGGTATTGCTGAAGCATGGACAGCTTGAGCTTCTTGGTGCTTTCAGAATCATCGGGATCCAGCATGATCTTCTTGCGCACCACGTCCCGTGTAAAGACACCGACGCTGTTCTGGCTCTCAGCGCACACAGGCTTCCCATTCTGGAAGAACTCCTGAGTCAGCTCGTACACCTTAGGAAAGACGAAGGGGGAGATGGAGGATGGACATCCACAGAGATGAGGGAAGTAAGAGGGAAGAAAAAAATAATGGTGAACAAACCGCAGACAGAAACAAGAGAGAAAAGACATGCTATGCTGACCAAATGCTGATTACAGCCACAGATTGGCATCATGGCATCTAAATTCCAAGATTCAAACTACACACAAAATTTTCCTATAAGTGTTTATTTTTCAGTGACAATATTTTAAGTGCAGACCGGAGGGTTATCTGTTAACTTTGGCATTGTGTTGGTTTTTAACACTGTCAGAGATAAATGAAAAGTGATGACTCTGCTTTGCAAACTAATACACTGAATTGAAACTGAGAGCTGAGTGGGTGAGAAAAAGATCTGGGAGGTTATGACCCTTGTTTTGAGATGAATATGTGTGTTTAGTAACGATGCCCTTAAATCTCAGTCACACTTCATGTACTTCATGCTAGCAGTTCATTCATTTTAAATGAGAATCTATTACATCATTGCATAACAAATCCACTGTGTTGCAATACAAACACTGTATGCATTAAAATTAATGTACTTAAACATTTATTATGCAGGAATAAATTAAAGCAAATGCTTTACTCCATTTTTGATATCATCATATTTTGTGATAAAAATCAGTTCTAACACAATGATTAACAACATGCCTGATCAGTTCAGTCTCAACCTGTTTTGAGCCACAGCTTCATTGAGCTGATGTAAGTAAATTACTCTAGGTGAAGTAGAGTGTTGGTGTCTTCATTCAGAAAGCACAGAGTGTTGCAACCATATGTATTATGACAATCTCACTGACACGCTTTGACAATGAATCATAAATGTAGTGTTACTCAATATGATACTACAGACTGTACACAGTGTTAGGTGACACGAATTTATCACTGCACTTGTAATAGTGTTTTAAATATGTGCATGTGTGGCTACAGCAGAATCTCAAAGAGAAACATTCCTTTAAAACATACATAATAGACACTGTTGCATATGAGGAATTCCACTGTTAGTTTGTGTCTGAGGTCTACATGAAATCTAACAATAATCGTGTTGGTGGTTGGCTTGATCTTGCTGCTATAATGAGGCTAATATCCAGGCAGATGTCCAGTGAGTGGCGAGTGAGACTGTGTAGGAGCTGCAGTGCAGTACAGACAGCAGCAGCCTACAGTGATGGTGATGGAGCTCAGCTTGTGAACAGAAGGTTGCAGGCTCCATTCACCAGGCTGGTCAACAAACTATCATGTGGAGTGGAAAGAGAACAAAATACTCTCTCCCCACCCAGAGGCAGAGAGAGTACTAGAATGTCCCACTCAAGTAGAGGCACTGCTCATATTTATTTAAAGGTGTCCTGTGTAAAATGTGAAGGGACCCCTTGGACTCACCATACAAAAGTGTAATAAGCACAAAATCTGAAAATGAGACTACATGGTTGACTCACTGATATATTATATGCTTATTCTGTGTTTTTTTGTTTGTTTGTTTGTTTTTCAGTTGAGTTAAAACACTCCGTTTTTCAACCCTTAATTCTGCGCAGTGCTCCTTTAATTAGAAATAAAGTATTGGTGTAATAACCTGTCTCACTGAAGTAATACAGAGCAAATTTAAAATGTTAAAGTAAGTTTTACTTACTCTGCTTACTTTGAGTACAAGTTCTAATTACAATTCCTTTAACTGGAAAATTTGAAATAAAAAAAAAGTGCTACTTACTCTCCCTTACTTTAACAGCTACTACTGAGGTGCCCTTGGGCATGGCACCTAACAACAAAGTGCTCCAGTGCAGCTGCTTGGTGGTCAGCTACAGCCTCAACTGGTTAAATCCCAGGTGTGAGGGTATGTCTGTCTGTTTTTTTTTTTTTTACCTTCCTTTCCCCTCCTTATATTGAATGTTTTGCAAATTTGGTCTTAGTCAGTTTGTCTGGTTGAATAGAAGGTTCAAGAAAAAAAGCTGCATTCTGTCTGTGCTATATCTTCTCTCTTGTAAGTGTTTTCCCAGGCATGACCTAGTTTAACTATGCCAGTTATACAGCAGCTTATGTCTCCGTGTCACAGAGGAAACAGTATAGTCACAGCAGGCTGTAAATCAATCTGCATTAGTGTGTTGTGATGGGCAGTAGGACCTGAGAAGAATGGAATAATTAGACAAACATTACAGTGACGGAGTGGTACAGAGAAGAGTGTTTACCCTCTGCTCTTAAAGGGCGAGTTAAAATTTACTGATACAAGATGATATGACGTGCATATTACTACACACATTTCCCTCTTGGTACTTCTTCTGCTTGCAGAACAGATGGAGTAATAGGTGGAGTTATAGGTAAACTAGTGTGTCGTAATTGAGTGGCATTCTTCAATTAACAAAGTGGCTCCAAGATGTAGTGCCCGTCTTATGGGAACACTGAGCATCAGAGTACATTATTGTTGCATTTTGTTGTGGATGGTTTCAAAATTTTTAGGTTGTCTGTAGGGCTGGGCAATATATTGATATTACATTGATTTTGTGATACACGACTAGATATAATATGGAATTTTGGACATTGTAATATCGTGATACAGCATAAGTGATGTCTTTTCCTGGTTTTAAAGGCTGCATTACAGTTAAAGTGATGCAATTCCTTGACCTTATTAGACTGTTCTAGATGTCATATTATTTTTCTCAACCTGTCTGGTCATCATATCCCCATTACTAATGGCTGTTTATCAAAAATGTTATTCTGTAAATATATTGTGAAAGCACCAATGGACATCTCTGCAACATAAAAAACAATATCAATATTGCGGTAGTCGGTAGTCAAAAATATTGTGATATTTGATTTGCTGTCTGTGACTATAGGCTGCTATTGATTTTGCTATACCTGCTCAGGCAATTAGCCTCATCTCACACCACAGGGATCACCTCTTGAGATAATGCCTCTGGATCAATATCACTGAGTAAGTCATGCCAGCTTGTGCCAATGGATCCTGATTATCCCTTTAAGACACATCTCTATTGAGCATGAGTGTTTATGAGTATACATGTGCATACTTTGTTCACAGGTATACAGACACGTGTGTGTGTTCATATGTATCCCCTCATCTCCTCACCTCGTTGTACAGGTCACTGAACTCCTCCACCAGGTCCTTGGGGATCCTCTTCCCACTGTTGGTCTGGTAGTGAGCCACACCATTTTTGGTGTACAGGCTGATGCGTCCCACACTCCTCTCTCCATCCGTGGTGTGCTCCAGCAGCCCATTGTCCTCTGCCAGGTGGTACACTGGGTTCCCATTTGCACCATGGATCCAGGTGGCTCCAAGCTCCAAAGTTGCTTTTCCTGCACACACAACAGATGAAGGTACTGAGATCATATCATCATATATAAAATCGGATGTACAGGCAGCACAGCCGTTCAACAACTCCCAAAGGTGGTCAATTCAGTTCACATACAGCAAATACTGAAAGCCATCTGTATGCTGTCAATGTAGCATTCTTTCTTGTGGATGATGGAGTCACACATGCAACTAAGATTCATTAGGGAAATTTGCTTTTGAAATTCATTTATGTAATAAACATGGACTAACGCCAGGGACGAAAATGGCAAAATGCCTCTGTGATTACATAATGGCTAAACACATAAACAGACATTTACATAACTGGCACAAATTACAATCATGACAGACACCAAGGTTTACGCTTCATGGTGATGTATCTGTATTTTTATATGCGTGAGTCTCTCAAACTGAATCAAACCAAAATTGAGGGAGTCTATTTTTATTAAAACCAGATCTGGTGAGGTCTCCTTCAAAGCACATAATTGCCCAGTTTAACAGCTGTGTGTGCTGTAAAACAAATATCACAGAAATTACCATTCTATCTATAATAACAGCGAAAACATACTAGGGGAGCTTTAAAAAAGTACTTAACAGCCTGACAACATTTTCTCAGTCTATTTGCTGAGTGCATAAATACATGGCTGGCCACTTCCAGATCTCCAGTCAAAATGGCAGTTAATTACCAATCAAAAGTAAAGAATTGGGGAATGAGGAAAAAAAAATTGAACTGCACTTTGATAGGAAATAGACCTACTGTGGATTTCATAAACTAACTGGTTCTGCAGAATGGCATTTTAATCTCAATTTGTGCCATAAATTGAGTTTGTTCTCTAACAGTGCAGCAGACAAAAAGTGTCCAGTCTTGCTTTGTATGGAGCTTTACTGAGAAGACTCTGAAATATGAATAGCACCAGTAACTCTACTATTGATAAAATAACATTAATATTTGAAAATAATTATTTTTGCAGGTGTAAGAGTTGACTGTATGATGCAAAATAGAGGACTCACTCATTCTAGGTATTTTAAATGTCTTTCTATCCACAGTATTGAGCAAAATGTGTAAAAAAAACACATCACTTCTTTGGTCGATGCATCAGTTATGTCACAGTTTATTAACTGGCAGTCCAAGGTTTAATGATAACAATAAGTTATTAGTTTACATATCAATGTGTTTTAGTGCCACTGGTGATAAAGTGTATCTATAAAGGGTACCAGTTTATTATTGACTGTTTTTATCTGTATTTGTTTAGCTGAGAAATCAATTGGTCAGGCAATCAACTTTTATTGATGCTAACAGCTCTGAGTAGGTGAAATGGAAAAATCTACAATAACCCATACTCATATGGTATAATCAGAAAGATAACAAGCCTAAGGAGACAATTTTCTATAAAGCCATAGGTTTCATGCCAGTATGATGTAGTCCTTTCCCATTTAACTTGAACATACTGATTAAAACAAATTATTAAATGTGACACATGAATAAATATGGTAATTAATAATTTCTTTGCACATTTGGGAGTCTAAAAATCAGAGTAATTACATTTCACATCATCATTTTCTCTGGAAAAGCCACCGCTGTAGTTGTTTTTATTGATCCCATTAGAGCACTGTTAAAATGGAACTGATTGATGATTGGGCCTTTGGAAAATCACTCATCTGGCAATCAAAAGTCCTGTTGCCCCTGCGTGAGTTTACCCACAGGTACTGGAAGGGGAGTGATTTGGCAAGGGAGCTATCCCATGAGAAACCAGATAAGCCACAATTTAAATTACTGAGAAAATTTTGTGGGCTAGCAATTCAAGAATAAGTTTAAGACAGATGCAGGCGCACATCCTCTCACCGTGCTGAAAGCTTTGAACTCTCCCTCCAATATGGTCTGATGCTTCTAGGACTCTGACATCCGTAAAGCCGTTTTCCAGTAGGATCTTAGTTGCAGCAAGGCCGGCCAAGCCAGCACCAATCACCACTATTCGAGGCTGCCGATGAGTGCGTAGGCCGCTACTAAGAGGATCATCAGTGCTGTCTGACGAAATTTCACAACTTTGCATGCCGTCCAAGCTCCTCTTCTAGGGGGTCTGAGGACAAATGAGAAGAACAACGTTAAAAATGACACGTGCTACAGAAAATCAGCGGGCGACAGGAGTGAAGACTGAACTTCACACAGGAGGATATGTCAGTGGGACAAAGGTTGTTGCTGTCAATTCAATTTCCTGCTGTATGGCACCAAGAAACATAAACATTTTTAAAAACAAATTGTTACTGTTGTCAGAGCCTGCATCCTAGATTTCATCCCTTACTATATGTCAGTTACTTAAGGATGCTACCATTCATAGAGATGAATGTCTTTGAGAAGTACAAGCAATCTTGTTATTCCATTATGTTTGGCAGATTTGTTTTGAATGTATGGACAGCTGCCTGCAAGAGTAACGCAACGGGAGATCTATTCAGGACAGTCCTCTTATCCTACTAGACAAAACTACAAACTACCACATTGTGAGTAAACAGTAAACATTGTGAGTCTTTTTTTGTCATAATGGATTCTTTATTGTAAACTGTGGTAACCTTAGAGTAATTTTCTTTCCCAATGCCTCTGCAATGACAGTTTTTAATATGAAATGGGCCAGTTTTCTGACTTCTTACATGCACAAGCAAATCTGTCAACTCCTCTGAGGTAACAGAGTGCACTCCTGCTGTTGCACAAGACACACATACACACACACACACACTCCCCGCTTTGTTACCACAGCAACACTGGACACATGGTGGCACACATAGTACTATGCAGAAAAAACAAACTGATTCTTACTCATGCGGAGGTCAAATGATTTGAACACATTTGTTTGCTCCAAACAATGCACTACAGCTGTATGTGTGCATATATGTGACTCATGCACACATGAACCATACTGTTCATCTGTAACATTTAATGTGAGGCTATCCACCTGCCTCTGAATGGCCAGGACTGGGGAGCAGCTTTATACGCTCCACGAGTACAGGTGTACATTTAACAAAATGGATAATGTATTCACTGTGTATACTGTGAGGCATGTCAGTCATGAAGGACTTGTGAAACATTTCTTAAATGTTGACCCCTAGGAAAATGACACCTAAGCAGTACAAAGGTTTCCCATCAGCGTATTCATTTCCTATCACTCAGCTGGTTGCATCACATTGGGGCTGACACTACTAACCACAGAAGTCTGGGTGAGTCTTCACACTTAACCTCATACATTGCCTGCTCATGAAAAATTACAATGTACAGTGCTTAATACTGTAGGAAAAAAAAAAAAACACTAGCAATAACAACGCACATTTACCCAACTTGTATTTTATTAACATTGATAAGAGACTTAAATGTACATCATGTGTTTTATTGAAATTAATGTGGAAAATGTCTTATTGGTTTCAGTGGTATAATGCATTCCTTCATCTTGTAGTTTAACATCTTGCACTCTCATTTTTGTGTGAAAAGTAGGATGTAAACATATTTGCGTCCTGACTCAGGAAACCTCTGTTTAGCGAGAATTATTCTGTTCATGCCACTCTTGATTTAAAGGGTAATAGCCCATCTGTAGCATTCACAGGGTCAAAATACAGGGTTGGTATACACGGAGCTTAACACCATAAATGTGTGCTGAGTTCACAAAGGAACAACAGTTACATATGAATGACTCATCAAATTCACAGGAAGATGTCACACACTATGGCCTCTCTGACACACGAAGATCATGCATCCCTCTGTGGTTGCTTGTAATTCTGTGGCCAGTTAATACACTTGCCACATGTCACCACTCCTCGCTTCCCTGAAACAGATTACTGCATAGACTGGCCTTGGGTGGATAGAGGGTTGGGGATGGGGGGAGGGGATGAGAGGGTGGGCCACGACTGACCTAGAAATGGCAATCTACGCCTGACAGCGGCCTTTTCAAGGGTAAGGTAGGCCTCGATGCAGCGATGCCTTTAAAGGGCTGTTTGTGTGTCCCGTCTTTTTCTTCTAGACTAAATAATTCTGCTCTATCCAACTGTCCATGCACACAGACATATATACACACACACAGACATCTGCACTCATACCATTTGCTTTATCAGTCCACTAGCATGGCAACTAACATCTCACTTCGTAGGACATCAAAAAGGCAGAGTAGTCCGGGGCCCCGTGCCAAAGGCCAGACATTCCACACTTCTCTCCCAGCTCTGATGTTCCCAAGCTGGGATGTTGGAGCAGAGATACCCACCCCCACCCCTGCCACCACCACCACCCTGCCACTGTGGTGTGCACTTGGATGTTATCTTGGTCCAAAAAAAACAGGAGAACAGTGCCCCGGCGGTGCAGCACTACTGCCAAAGGTAAACACAAGTTAAGGAAGTGTAGATGGCTCGAACAACAAAAGCTCAACACATTAACTTGGAATTAGTGATGACAAAAGCACATCATCACCATTAAGAGGGATAATGCTCTCCAGGGCTTAATGAAAAGCGTCCAATAAAAATTAATGAAAGTGGATTGATGGGGGAGATTTTTTTTTTTTTTTTTTTTTTTTTTTTTTTACATAAATAAATGAAGGTAAACACACTCACACCCAGGCCATTCATCAACATTAAAAGACAAGAAATTATGATTTTATACTGTTATATTTTTAAAATCCCTATGACTCCAACACAGCGATTCCTCTAGGTACTGTGATTCAGATATAAGATACAGATGATGTAAAAAAATAAAATAAAATAAAATAAAATAAAGCAAAATGTGAAAGATGTGTGACTGAATAAAGAGAACCGATAACAAAGAGCATGGACGCTGTCTTTATGTGTGTAAAAAATAAAATAACAACAATCAATAGGTAAAGAGCTGCGCTTTAGCCTATACACGGTCATCGCTGCCACGTAATGAAGCCCTGATGCCAAACAGGCAGCAGTTTGAAACAAAGAGACAAGTTCATTGAGTTACTTTGATTAACTCGGTGTGAAAGAAAACGCAGCGGCAACATAACAAAACTTGACAAGAACACGAATTCAAAGCGTCAAATGGAGCGACAATTAATAACACAAACCACACTGATTTACCAATCCTGGGGTAAAGTGTCCGGTTAAACAGCGACCAGACGGCAGGCTATTGATATACAACGTTATCGATACGCGTTTGATACAACCTGACAGCGGTACGCTATGATTTAATTCGCCACTTAGCTGTTTTATACATCAACAATCCAGTGACATTTGGAAAATAAGGTATCTACGTCGACCCTTGGTGCTGACAACTTCAGCACACAGAGGCTGCTTGTTTAGCCAACTTGAGTTCACATCACAGGCTGATTTAGCTTGTTTTCCCGATTAACGTTTTCTGTCACCGGAATCGTCATTGTCGACTCGCTGTTTTGTCACTACACTGTTTTTCTTATCGGGCTGTAGCTTTAGCACGCTGCTCGTTACCTGACTCTCTTGGTCTTCAGCTTTAAAACCTCAGAGTGCTCCGCTTTCCTTTGTGCCGTTTTTCCCTCGGACCCGGCTCAGCTTTGTATTTATGTGCCTCGAAACCAGAAGCAGCCAGTTTTCCCGTGGCCGCTGCCTCCTGGTTAATAAATATGAAGCACGGTGACGCCAAAGAGCAGCCGTCCACTGCGGGAGCCCGCCGTCAGTGCATATGCTGATGCCTGCATGCATGCATACATAAAATATTCATCACAGCCACAGCCATAACCGCAACAGTGGTACTAATAATACCACCACCAACAACAATCATTACAATATTAAATGTAGTAGTAGTAGTAGTAATAATAATAATAATAATAATAATAATAATGTTATTATGTTGTAATTGATGTTGCTGATATAGCTAACAGTGCACAAAGTCTCAATCCAATGAATGCGGGCGTCGAAATTATTAAATTAATTTTAAGTAGTGACATTAAGGCACAACAACACATTTGGAGAAGTGAGAGCTAGATAGATATAGATAGATGTTCTATGTTTAAAAATGATCAACCCAAGGTGTTAAGATAGAGATTGGAAAAAAAAAAAAAAAAAAAAAACAGTTTTTATGGTGCGCTTTCTTGACACCAAGGAACCCCGCTTTTGAGCAGATAATACCGCATGCATATTTGTTTCATGTTGTCGAACAGGAAACCCCTCAGGAAGTGGGAACTGTTTGTTTTGGCGGGTTGACCCTTTAACATCTCCAAAGGCTACCCCCCAACCCACCCCGCACTGTTTTGTCTACAGGTCAAACCCCATAAATCAACAGGAAGTCACGTGGGTGATTCAATCACAGGGTGCACCTCTCGGATGTCATCAGCGTTTGTCTGTGTTTGAGCCATTAATCACTGAAGTTCATCTTGCAGGTTCCCTCCCTTCCTGCCCTGTGCTTTGTCTGTGCTTTGTTAAAAAAAAAAAAAAAAAGTTTCCCATATGCTCATCAGAATAATCTGCTTGTTATGAAAGATGATGACACTAACTAAAGTGCACCACAGCTCCCTTTCATGACAAATCTCAAAGTCTTTGTGTTGCTTGTTGAACAAAGAGTTGTGCATATGCTTGATTCTGCTTTCCTGCTGACTTCACTGTGAGTTTAATTGGCTCCCACCAGCCGCTTCAAATGAAAAGAAAGTGAAACATTTTGAGCTTGTTCAGTTTCCTGTTTGTCAGTTTTCATACAGATTAACAGTGACATCTTCAACTATAGTTTCAATTAACTTAATTAAGTGCAAAACCCATGATGATTTTTTACTGGCAGGCATAGCAGACTTACGTTCCAGAGGTCAGATTTACACTGCGATTCAAAATCATAACTATTACTTCTTTGCAGAACCATTAATATCTCTAATCAGAATCAGAATCAAAAATAGTTTATTGATTCCTGAGGGGAAACTGGGTCAGCTGCAACCGCTCAGTTCTGAAGAGAATGATTAAATTATAAGAAAAATAGAAGGACAAAATATATCTAAATCAAATCTGCCTTTCAAATGTTTAAACAGTATGTGCATCATGGGTATTAATCAAAAGGAATACATTCAGAAATACAGAAATAAGAAACTGAGCATATGTAAAAAAGTATACCCACATATACCTTATGTACACAGGGATATTGTACTGTTGAATTATTGTCAAGTCCTACAGGTATCAACTATTGTACAATTAAATGGTTGAATCAACAGTATAAATAGCGTACAGTTATGTAGTTAACTCTGACTATGTGACCCTCCACATGAGACGTTAAACAGTCTGAAAGCCACAGGGACGAATTACTTCCTGTGGCGCTCTGTTGTGCATTTCGGTGGAATTAGTCTTCCACTGAATGTACTCCTGTGTGACCAGTGTGTCATGGAGTGGGTGGGGGACATTGTCCAAGATGCATAGTTTTGACAGCATCCTCCTCTCTGACACCAATACCAGAGAGTCTAGCTCCATCCTCATAATTTCATCAGCCTTCTTGATCATTTTATTGAGTCTGATGGCGTCAGCTGCCCTCAACCTGCTGCCCCAGCACACCACAGCAAACAGGAGAGCGCTGGCCACCACAGACTCATAGAACATCCTCAGCACTGTCCCGCAGATGCTGAAGGACCTCAGCCTCCTCAGAAAGTAGAGATGGCTCTGTCCCTTCTTGCAGAGGGCTTCAGTGTTCTTAGCCCAGTCCAGTTTATTGTCTATATGCACTCTCAGGTATTTGTAGTCCTCCACAATATCCATGCTGACCCCCAGATCCACAACCAGCTCCATAGTCTTTGCCACACTGAGCTACAGATTGTTCTGCTGACACATAGGCATAGTTTAGTATGAAATGATGGCACCCTCAACTCCAAGTCAGGGCTGGTAGGCAAACTGGATGGGGCCCAAGAGTGGCTTGACCGCGGGCCAGAGCTGCTCCAGTACAAGTCTCCCCGGGGTCTTCATGACGTGGCAGGTCAGTGCCACCTGTCTGTAGTCCTGGGAGCCACTGGGACATGGCATCTTAGGCACAGGAATGAAGCAGGATGTTTTCCACAGAGCAGGGACCCCCTGAAGACTCAGGCTCATGTTGAGGATATGATGAAGTTCTCCACATAGCTGGGTCGCACAGGCTTTGAGGCTGATACCATCAGGGCCTGTAGCCTTGCTTAAGCGGAGTCTCTTCAGCTGTCTTCTTACATGGTCAGGTGTGAGGTACACTGTACACTGGTTGTGGTGGTGGTGGTGGGGAGGGGGGGGTTATAAGCCTGGAGAGGGATAGTAGTTAGGAAGTCATGAGTCCATGTCCATGTTGCAGCCCATGATTCCCGGTACTGAGTGGCAGGAGCTGGGGGTTCTGTGTTTCTTGCAGGTGAAGGATAAACCGGGGATTATGAAAGAAAGGGCCAGTGAAAACTTGTAGGAGGCTCAATGCAAACAAGCTACAGTATGTCGCAACAAGCAAATTAGAGAGAGAACTGAAACCTGGACTAAAGGTTCTGGCTTTGACCCCAGAAAGTATCAAAGCTCCTAAAAAAAGTTACAAAGAAGCAACGTTCTTCTGCATGTGACCGTGTCTGTGCACATAAGCAGAAGTTCAAGCAGCTTCTCCATGTGATCTGGCTGAGGAAGTTCAAAATGGTAAAAGAACCAGAATCAAATAGTAAGAAGGTCATGATAGTCAGGGAAATCCAAATTCAAATGTATGACGATTGAGGAAGTGGAGCTCATTGTCATCAATTGAGCAAGGTTACACATTCATTTTCATTACTGTTTGGAAGAAATGATCAAACTATTCCTATTATTTCACACACTGACACTTAAAGGCACATCCATCATTTGGATGGACAGTTTATAATGTTATCAGCAACAAGATTTCTAGGTAAGTAGCCAAAGTTTTGGCCTATGTTTTACAGATTCTAACTTAATTTAATGTGTTATTGCATCACTGTTCTGTCCAGAAATGTTCTAGTAGGAGCTGGATAGACAGTCCAGACAAGAGACAAACTGACACAACATAGGTTTCAGTTTTCACACACACACACACACACACACACATTGGTTAGCACAATTATGTCATTTTTAACTTCACCATTGCCTTATTTAATTAGACTGCATTAGCTGAGAGGGTAAATTACAACACAAGACCTGAGAGAGACTGTTCACCTTCCTCTGGCTGGATACTTTTAATTGATTAACAAACACAAGCTGGATGAGCAAGTGCAATAACAGCAAAACATCAGTAATGAAGGTGTATTCATTTAATCTGGAAGTCAGATTTTGCTGAATGGAAGTAGAATTTCAGACACAAGTCCACAAAATCAAATCACAATTTACTCCAGTGCTGAAAATGTGGGCACGCTTTCCAGCTGTTTGCCACAAGTGTTTTAGTAGGGTGAAGGATGTATTGTATATGTGGTGAGTCATGACGTTAACTATGGATGAACTGTAATTAATTTATTTTCTTTATCTCCTTCCTCTCAGTTCTTCCTGTTCAAGGCTGCAGGCTCCATGCCAGCATCCACTGAGGGCAGGTCACCAGTGTGGAATGGGTGAAGGGGTAGGATTGTTCAAAATTTTAAGGTTTTATTAGTTGAAATTGTTATTTATGCGTATTAGTGCAGCCTGCAGTCACCATTAATGATACACTACTTTCCAGGAAATAGGTCTATGAGGAGTTTGAGTGGTGGGATTTTTGCCAAGCAGCAAATCGCACTCGATTGATTTGCTAAGTGCAGACCACATTTATTTCTGCTAGCTAGCCTGGCCAACTTAGTTTATGTTACCTGATGTTGGACAAAATGCAGTTGGTGCATTGTACCGGAGGTGGGTTCAGCTCTTTAGCATTTCTCTTTTTAACATTTCTCTTTAGCAAATGAAAAACTACATAGGACAACAAGCGCATTGCCCAGTTTTGGGTTTAACAGCAAACACCTGCTAAGATGAATAACGCCAACATATTGGTAGTTGTATGTATTATGAAACAATTTATAACAGCTGTACACACATCACAGTTGTACACAACTCACTTTATGAAGTTTTACATAGTTTTTTATTATGAACAAAAAAAAAGGCAAACAGAAAAACACAGGGTGTGACTCAACTTGCCTCATCATCATGAGTCATTTCCTGTCCCAGCCATTGATTGTGCTGTAATCCATTTTTTTATCATAACTTTTGTAATTTCAGTACCAATACTTTCAACCTATTGCGTAACATACAAAGGGACAGTCATAGACGGATACCAATCCCTATTCTGAATAGTTTTTATCTATTATACTATTGATTTGACAGTTCGATTTTGGTTCAGTGAATTCTGTTGAGAATCCATAAATTACTGCTAGAGACCGATTGCAATTTGAGATACTGAGGTAATTGTCACTGCACTGTTGTTTCCCAAAATAATATTGTTCTTTTAACATACAGAGTCTGGAGATCAGAATTGCACTGGGTATCTGCAAAATAGATTTATGGTACCATGCATCAACAGATTTGGAAGTAAGTCATGCTGTCTAACAACAGTATAGAAAAGAATCTACATTTTAAAAGAAAAGTTTTGTGTCTGTGCAGTAGCACTGGGAAATATCTGAGTAGCGTCGTTATTTGCTGAGGGAGATGAATTTTTCAATCATGGCCCTATGAAGAACAATGTCAATGTAAAGTAATGTAGCGGTTGTTTATAATGTATTGTGCTCCTATATTAAATGAAGGTAGCAGTGACACTTTACAATAAGCTCATTTCAGCAGCACAACTCCACAAAAGCATGTTCAAAGTACACAATAATACTCTGAAGCACTCCATTCTGTGTACATTTTGCATTTGGTTTGTTATTCCTGTGTAAGTAAAATATGTATTAGTATAATTCCACATTTGTCTACTAACCACTCAGAGGAATGAGAAGTGCATTAATGAGATAATTGTGCTGACGAGGGATGGGTTCATTAAATCTTAGCTAAAATTGTAAGGGCACAGTATGAAATCCTGTGGGTCCCTACAAGACAAGTTGACACTACTGACACAAGTGACACTATTATGCAATCTCGTACAACGCGTTTTGTCCAGGCCATGTATTTCTCCCTCAGGACCAAATGTCCCCTTACTATCTTAATTACTTTACAGGCTTCCCCAGTCGAGGTGGCCATGTAACGTGATTGGCACATGAATATGCATGTGTTTGCTGCATAATTTAAGAACAGAGGAATGCTGGTGTGGGATTGGTAAAGAGGTTGGATCATAAGAAAGGCTTCTCTGTTTGTTGGTCCACTAGGGTACAGAGACCTCACATTGTGAGTCTGGCCGGCGTTGGGTTTGCTGCATTGTCTATCGCTCCCCCACCTCCCTTTCGCTCTCTTGCACAGCTACGCACAAAAGAGGGGGAAGAAAGTGCCTTTTCATTGATGGGTGAGTTGGAACATGAACAGGAACTCGGTAAAGAGGGGAGCTAGTCAGCTGGCTACAACTGCCTTTCATGATCCTAAATGTTTCCCCAGCAACAACTGACCTGCATGAATCTAACAGAGCTTTTCACTACCACAACCAGTGCCTTAAAGAAGTGAGGAGGGTGCAAAGGATCGATCAAAGTACAGTCATTAATGGTTTGTTTGATTGCTGTTGTGTAACCTGCTTTGGTTAGTCTTAAAGGCCTTCTATGAATGGTAAAGAGTACATGGTCTGGAAAGGCAGCAGGGAGTCAACTGGAAAGTTCAGCTCAGGACTTTTTGGACAGAAAGCACTTGATTTATATGAGAGGGATGCAATATATCTAGTGCAAAGGTTTTGATTTGAAACAAATAAAAACATTTGCAACAGATATTATGTTAAGATATATTTATACTGTATCTCCAGAAGCAGAATGATGTACTTTTGACTTGAGAATTGAAATGAAATTGTGACTGGAAATTATTGTAGCGCCAAACACAAAAGATGGGGTTGTCATATTACACAGCACCTTCTTTGTTTTCCAGTTGTAGTTAAATTCTCTGATGTTCATCATTTCTGTCATTGAAATTCAATAGTATATTCATTGTTTCCCCCCACTTATTCCTATTCAGAGCCTATGGCAGCATTCATTGGGCAGAAGATAGGTACACACCATGGACAGGTCACCAGTCCATCAAACAACTAACACTAGAATACAGTTAATCACACTCACATGAAATTTTGAATCTCCAGCCCACCTAACTTGCATGTTAAAAACAACTATATCCATGGTGACCCCTGATGGAAGTACAAACCTTACAAACAAACAAACAAAAACAAACAATAAAGACGTGTACCTATTTAAAATATTGAAATACTAGAAAAATTAAAGCCATATAATCAGTCCCACAAATGCCTGATTTCCACACCGTAATCCGTATGTGCGAAGTTCCAGAGCAGTACAAAGTAATTGCTAAAGCATCCCATATATAAGTATTGCTTAAGGTGTTTTTTGAAGAACTCCTTTTGTCTGATTTGTTTAATCTATAGAGGCAGATTACTTTAGATATTAATCTCAACAGATAAAAAAAGTTTCTTGCAGTTCTACTGTTCCTCAAAGGCATAGTGCAAGACATAACACTTGTTTGTGTTATTAAGGCCTATGCACCAAGTGGCACAAAGGCCCTACTATTTCCAGTTCTTATTTCTCCACCTAAAACGCATTTTTGAGGTACGAGCTTGGTTGCTTGGAAACTCACAAAATTTGCAAATTTGCAAAACATGCATCAGAAGTGGCGAAAATTGATATCTGATATGGGTCTTGGGCTTAGATGTTGCAAATTGGTTCAAAAGCACTTTTCAAAGTCAAAGCCCCCACCTTTAAGTTTAACATAGATGCACAAAATTTGGTAGGCTGTTGTAACATCTCCAGACTCACAAAGAAACCTCTTGGAGCCATACCCTAACTCCAACAGGAGGTCAGCCATTTCGAATTTACTGTGCACTGTTTGCGCAGTTTTGACATTTCCAGGCATGGCACTTTAACAAATTCCTAGAGATTTCGCTAGAGCGACTTCAGATTTGGTGTGACCTCTAAAGTCCTTTTGCAATGCTAAATTGTGAAGCTTGTGAACATTTGTATGTTCTGCCATGAAAGACGAAGCTATTGTAATTTGACTTTATATTGTCCAGTCCACCCCAAATTTCACATGCTGGATAAGAATCCCAGCCTACACTACACTCAGCCTTATTTGACAAACATCCTTGGATTTACATCAGACTCACATGGTGTAGTCTACAGATGTTATACCGCAACTTGTTCACCAACTAACTACTGCAGAATTATGTACCACCGGATCTTGTTTCCTTTGGACCCCACTTGTGTTGTGTGCTTAAACTGCTTAGTACTGAGACCTCAGTTTTTTTTTGTTTGTTTGTTTTTTTTTTCAGTTTTTTGTGGACCTGTCGCGCTGTGTGTTGGATCCCCACTGCTGCCAGCTCTCTGACTATATGTTGCATAACATCCTCATTTTGGCAAACGCTGTCGATTTGGCCTGCTCACTGTCTGCCCAGATAGTGAGCAGAACCTTAATGTCCTTGTTTGACCAGGACTGCCGGTTGTTCTCCATTTTTCTTTTCTCTGTTATTTTTCTGCTACAAAAGCGAGCTGCTGCACTGACATCTGTGCTTACCAGCTGCACCCGTCTCACCACTTACGACCCTTAACTCCCCCTCACACCACACATCGCCCTGTGTGGCCATGAGAATTTGGTGGGCCATTAGCACCTAAAAACTGACCCCAACAGCCACACCGAGGTGTGATCAAAGCCGGAAGTGGCAATGGAAATTCAACTGGCCTTGGCACGCACTACCACACCCACATTTGGTGCAACAGTGGAAAGCTGGCAATTTAGTGCGTGTTTTCAGGCAACCCATTGTGGACACAGGAGTGGATAGTTACCTCTTACATGCAATGTCCAGTAGTCATGAAATTGTATATCTTTGTGTGGCCTACATTAGCATTAGTGATTAGTGATACCAAAGCTGCCGTTCCCTTTGATACCTGTGGGGGTGCAACAGCACATTCATCGCTGCTTGCAGCTATAATAATTATGCTGACCTTTAACCGTATAAATGTGAAAACCATTCCTGCATATTTTCTTTCATTTTTTTCTTCCCTTCTCCTGTTGCTCTTTTTTATACACCTTCACACCACCGGTTTCACAACTGGTCTTGGCCAGAGTTTTGTTTTTGTGGTGTAGCATGGAGTTTGGTCACACGGCATTGTGCCAAATCGTCCCCACCACCCCCACCCCACCACCACCACCACCACCACCACCTCTAATCTTTGTATCAAAAAAGCACAGACGTGTTAACAACTTTGCAGAACAGCCTAAACGACAAAGCAGCTTATCTTAAGACCGAGAAGTGGTGACTGTGTGCATATCCAGCACCACAAATCCTTGAGTTGCCCCTTTATAGTGAGTTACTACTAAAATATACTGTTGCCCAAATTCTACTGTTGTTGATGTGGGGATTATATGAATTTCAGAAATGAGGACACAGTTGAATGAAGCTCAATCCATGACCTGTATGATCCATTAATTGTGATAATGCACTGAAATCCCTGTTTTCAGAAGTTCTAACCTGGGGAACAAACAGGATCAAACAAAGCTGGAAAGGATTTTCACATTCTTTGGGATCACAGCAACACTTTCATATAAAAAAAAATGCTGCTTGTAATAAGCCTTCCTTTGCTTTAAGAAAGTTCAGAGCTGTAACAATGCCTCACAAAAGGAATAAGCTCTGTATGGTAACAAAATATTCTGAACTAATCTGAGATTTTGCATTTAGGTTAGCAAGCAACTGTTGTGTGTGTGTGTGTGTGTGTGTGTGTGTGTGTGTGTGTGTGTGTGTGTGCGTGTGTGTGTGTGCACGTGTGTACATGAGTGATTTAGGCATGGAGTGAACAAGTTAGAGTGAAAGAGAAAGAAAAGGAAAAGAATATGGGGAAGAGACTCATAACTGAACAGTTTATTTTAAATCTCCTTCCATTATTGTTTTAAAATTTCTTTCCACTTGACTGTGACCATGTATAGAAGGAATATAGACAAGCTTACAATATTAAGACTTTCACCCACTTTACTTCCACCTGAGTAAATTGTCTTTACTTTCAAGCACAAAGCTGACTGAAACATCAGCCTGAAAATCTGATAAATCCAGCATCAGTAGGTATTTTTTAGCCAACTTAGTTTGATACTAAATTCAGCATTTCACCCCCGCCAAATCAGTGTTAAAAACAGATTATCACCAAAAAGACATCCAAATGTGAGCAACATTAATTTAATAATTTAATCATTTTCATCAATGAAATGGTCGCAAGTAAACTTATAAAGTCAGTTTTTTATCATGTTTGACAATTGTATTAATTGTAAGTGGGTACTGATATCACCCTTTTAGAGACAAGGCAGTACTCTTTTTTTCTATTGTGGGACTGCTGCACATGATAAGAAAACACAACATGATTATGGCTTTAAAGCAGGAGAGCTTAAAGTGTTTGTACATGGCTCTTATTGAATCCACTGTGCCTATTTTTTTCAACCTGTGAACAAAATGCTAGGAGTTAGAGCGAGGGTGCTGGCCAGGCAGTACAGGTCATGCTCACTTAGACTGCATAGCTAAGTCTTTCCATCTGCCTTTCTGTTTCACAATTCAGCATATTCGATTCCTTTGTATATTCCCACTTCTCCATCTGATGCTGCATTACCAGAACATCTGGCTGCAGTTCTCGTATATTTTCAGCTGACTCTGTCTGGTGTCATGGAGTAAAAAACTTCTTGTTCAGAGGACAACGGGAATGCGACCTGGTATAATCAGTGCTAAACAAAAAGATTTTTATCCCCTTAAAAACTTTTTCTATTAGTTAAGTCACTTCTGCAACAACGTGCCCCATGTGCAAATCACAATAATAGAGACATGTAGCCCTTTGGCTATTTATTGACCAGACTGAAATGTGAATGAGTCCTTGAGCTCATGAATTCCAAAAATCCAATTATCCCAGTTTAAGACACGCTTCAGGATGTGAGGCTGTAATGTTGCCTCATTATCAATTAATCCCCAAAAGGTAGACAGAACAAAGTGGATTTCTAAACTGAGATGAGTTAGAAATGACTAAGGTACTAGATCTCTATAATCAATAAATTGTATTATTTGTTTCATACTTCAAATAACCTGTTTTGGTAATTACAAGGCATTTTTTCATTTTTCATCTTTTACTTTACAAAACAGTTTTTCTAGAACTGCCCTTACTTTACATGACAGTAATTATCTGTATTAATTTCTATTGGATTTGTTACAAGGTGTGTTTCTGAAAGTAATTATATGAGGAATACATTAGTCTATGTCTAGTATTTCTTATTAACTTAACTCGCATCTTGGATTTTTTCACCTGGGATTCTGTTTTCAGCACAGCAGGTGTATGGAGGCAGTTTGTGATTAATGACATATTGAAACAATAGAAACCAACATGGTATTGAATGACACCTCCTTTTCCCAAATCTGTGTAGTAGAGAGGCTTTTAAGGTACCATAAAGATACTGAATTTTGATACCCAGCTCTACGAATAACATGCTTAAGATTGTGTGAGTCGGTATGTTGGCAAACAAAGGTGGTGGTTGCACGGTGATGATCACGGCTGATCAGGTATTATAAGCACTCTCCTTACTTTTCCCTAACCTTAATCCCCCTTTAGGGGGCCGTGTGTTGGATGGACCAATGTGGACATGTCTTTGACTGGTGTGGGCGTGTCTTAGAAAAGTCTGTCTTGGAGTCTGCAATCTGCAATCTGGATTGTCTTAAAAAGGTGAGGAATCAGCCTCAAGGGGGTATGACACACTTAAAAAAAAACAAAAAAAACAATTTACCACTCTCTAGTGCAATTTAATTCAAATAAATACTAAGGTGAGGCACTTGATGTAAACAAAGACAGCAATTGTAGCATTACATGGTGCACTGAATTACTACATATTTGACAAAGCGTAAAAAAATGCAACTCCCATATTAGCCTTTGTAATAACGGCTATAGTTCAAAATGCAGGAAAATGTATTACATTTTAGGACTTTACTTATGTTTCATTACAAAATGCTGCATTACTGTGTAATGCGTCGTTATTGTAACACAAGCCCAGTGTAAACTAAAATAAGCTAATAAAACTAAACATGACTGGAACTTAGAACAAAATCAAAGCATTGGAATTCCATTTCTACGGGCAAAACAGACTTGATCTGATTAGACTAATGCACAATAGAACAATAACTTACTAGTTTTATAAATTTACTAATGACAGCATGAGTAAAATTTCATGTGCATCGTCTCTTGCTTTCTGTTGCTATGACTTGTCCCAACAATAGCACATTGCATCTGTCGAGGTTTTACAGATGTTGGTTGAGTAAGGGAAGTGTGAAGTCGAGATCCAGAGTCAGATGTCCGTAGTGCCTCTGAAGACAATCAAGACTATCTGCCAGGGGGTCAAGGTGGAGTTGAGGCGATGCCTATGAGTCCATCTCCTCAACAAACAGACACAGAAGATTTCTCTGAAGAGGAAGTTCTGACACATCCCTGCAGACTGAGTACAATGGATCCGACCCCCACGCAGGGAGGAATTAGAACCTGTAACATCCTGAAGTGCTGCCCATGACCTGCACTAGGGTCAACAACAAACTCACCAAAAGATGCCTGGAAATATTTTATGAGTGATGATATCATTATGATGGTGCTAAAATTCAAACATGGAGGGACAGAGAAAACCAGCAGGAAATGTGACAGGATAGAGACTTGTTTACAGAGAGGAACTAATAGCAGTGGTCTGATCATCAACGTAGGATGTGGGAGTTGGTTTTGGATTGTTTGCAAAAGCCACTGTACAAACAACTATGAGCATATGGAAATAGGAAGAATGGTTTGATGACAGGAGGACCAGGGATTTGTTTCAGGAAATAAACCACATGGCAGCATTCAGGTATGTGTGGGACTGTTTCTTTGACAACTGTGGAAGACATTTCATTGCTAGTGATTGTGTCACAGTACATACAGTAAACAGCTCATGCCATTTTGGGGCAGGTGCAAGTTCCTGCAATATATGCCCGGAAAGCCAGCTAAATATGGCATCAAAATATTCTTGCTCTGTGATGCAAGGCTCCAGTATGCTGTAGACGGTCTACACAGGGAGAGAACCAGGAGAGGAGGTCAAGAGCGATCTTGTCAAGACAGTGTGTGCAGTATAGTCCAGCAGCTATGTGCAATATTTTGATGGAATCGTGCACTTCACGATACAAGCATGAAATTTGGCACACTGTTAGAGCATGCCCTAAGGTTCATTTTTGGCTATAGGGCCATCGCAGATTTGTCCCGTGGTAACCGTGGCAACCATTTTTCAAAATGGCTGACACCTGCTGTGATTTTACCTATAACTCAGGTTCTTGACCACCTAGGATCTTGATCCTGGTGGCGAATCCTACATTTTCAAGGATGAGGAATACAATGGTACTATTTACAACATGCTAGGAACTACCTAACTACATATTTCCAGCATTCAGTTAATTAAATAATAGTAAAAACCATCAAAATATGTATTTCGGTATAGAGTATACTGTACATGTTTTCTAAGATGTTGACAGATATGACATGAAATGCATGTGTGTTATGGCAATAGCCAAAGTGGAACTATACAGCAGTACAGAGACAGGATACCATTTAGCCTAAAGGCATTTTTAATAAAGCCAAAGAGGAAAGAAAGTGTGACAACACAAAGTTACGTATGATGACACAGTCCACCACAGTAGCAAAGGGCAGTGCACTGAAGTGCTGCCTCGGCACATTTGCATCTTCCACAACACCCCTTTTTGCAACCACAGTGGAGGAGGTTGCGACATGCCAGGCTTGCTTCTGGTAGTGTGGTCCAGTGAACTTCCCATCCACCTGACAGAATCAGAACCAACTTTGTTGTCACATGACACATTTTACAGGTGTAAAAAAAAGTGGGTTAAATTATTTATTCATTCATTCTGTGTCCTTCCTCTTCCACCCCCAGTCACCTGGGGAGGGGAGTTCAGGGACTGCAACCATGGCCTGTCCCCAGCAGTGACCAGTTTGAAAGGCTGCTCTCTTTGTATGTTGTGCTGCTTGTGTTGGGGGGAGTCCACCAATCGTTCTACCTTTTTGGGTGAACAGCTGCTTCCGTGATTCCTTGCTGCTAGTGCGGTCATTCAGGAATACCACAAATCACTCAAGAGGCTCCATCCAGTCATCTACGGCGTCTGGTGTGGTAGCCAAGGCACAGAAGGCACGAGTCACATCACTGAAGTTCTTCCATGTATCCCATGTTGTCTTCTTAGCCCTGCCTCCTAATGATGACACAGTGTCAAAACCAGTAAAGGCAAACAGCATGATGAGTGCTGATTACCTGTTTCTCAGTGGCAAGGGATGTAACAGAAGTTGCCAGGAAGGAGAACAGCTCAGCTTTGTTCTCATCAATATGTAGATACTCTGACCAATTCCCAGGAATAGCACTGGATTGCTCAATGTGTCAACGAATTCCCTTCCCTCTCTTGCTGCATGTTTCAGCCTTCAGCGTTTCTAGTTAATCAGACAACACCCCACAAAATTTCCCATCAAGAGAAAAAAAAACCTGCCTCTAATTGGCTGGCCTCCAGACCAAGAAAAATCCAAGTCTCAACAAGAAAATATCATTCCTGAAGAATGACTGTTCCTTGTTCTCGAGGCTCTACATTGCATCACAGACATGGGATGGAAATCTGGTTGAGATCTTTGAGCATGAAAACCAGGCATGTCCACCAGCACTGTCACGAATGGGCAAGCTGAGAACTGGTACCAAGTCGAATTTGGTGGGCTATTTGATGGACCTGGTTCCTTCACATGAAAATGCATCCATTCCCACTGTCCAGGTCATCATTCCTGTGGTAGCCAAGGCACAGAAGGCATCAGTCACATCACTGAATTTTTTCCATGTATCCCATGTCGTCTTCTTGCCCCTGCCTCCAAATGATGACACAGTGTCAAAACCAGTAAAGGCAAGGAACATTGGCAAGGCTACACATCGATCTGGGCCTAATGTCCCCGCCATCTCATGAGTTGCTAAATACCAGAAACTCTTCCCAGCTCCAAAGGCAACCCACAGCTGAGCAATGTTGAGGCGTTGGGCTGCCATCACTGCCAGTACCAGCACATCTGTGTCAACTGTGCATATAGAGAGGTTGTCATACCCTTCCTTCACAGCATCTTCCAGGTGTAGTATGATGCGTGTATCAGCCTCCACATGTGTGCATGGTGCAAAACCTGATGTATCTTGGGGCTGAGTACAGACGACTTCAGCATGATGAGTGCTGATTACCTGTTTCTCAGTGGCAAGGGATGTAACAGAAGTTGCCAGGAAGGAGAACAGCTCAGCTTTGTTCTCATCAATATGTAGATACTCTGACCAATTCCCAGGAATAGCACTGGATTGCTCAATGTGTCAACGAATTCCCTTCCCTCTCTTGCCGCATGTTTCAGCCTTCAGCGTTTCTAGTTAATCAGACAATACCCCACAAAATTTCCCATCAAGAGAAAAAAAAACCTGCCTCTAATTGGCTGGCCTCCAGACCAAGAAAAATCCAAGTCTCAACAAGAAAATATCATTCCTGAAGAATGACTGTTCCTTGTTCTCGAGGCTCTACATTGCATCACAGACATGGGATGGAAATCTGGTTGAGATCTTTGAGCATGAAAACCAGGCATGTCCACCAGCACTGTCACGAATGGGCAAGCTGAGAACTGGTACCAAGTCGAATTTGGTGGGCTATTTGATGGACCTGGTTCCTTCACATGAAAATGCATCCATTCCCACTGTCCAGGTCATCATTCCTGTGGTAGCCAAGGCACAGAAGGCATCAGTCACATCACTGAATTTTTTCCATGTATCCCATGTCGTCTTCTTGCCCCTGCCTCCAAATGATGACACAGTGTCAAAACCAGTAAAGGCAAGGAACATTGGCAAGGCTACACATCGATCTGGGCCTAATGTCCTCGCCATCTCATGAGTTGCTAAATACCAGAAACTCTTCCCAGCTCCAAAGGCAACCCACAGCTGAGCAATGTTGAGGCGTTGGGCTGCCATCACTGCCAGTACCAGCACATCTGTGTCAACTGTGCATATAGAGAGGTTGTCATACCCTTCCTTCACAGCATCTTCCAGGTGTAGTATGATGCGTGTATCAGCCTCCACATGTGTGCATGGTGCAAAACCTGATGTATCTTGGGGCTGAGTACAGACGACTTCAGCATGATGAGTGCTGATTACCTGTTTCTCAGTGGCAAGGGATGTAACAGAAGTTGCCAGGAAGGAGAACAGCTCAGCTTTGTTCTCATCAATATGTAGATACTCCGACCAATTCCCAGGAATAGCACTGGATTGCTCAATGTGTCAACGAATTCCCTTCCCTCTCTTGCCGCATGTTTCAGCCTTCAGCGTTTCTAGTTAATCAGACAATACCCCACAAAATTTCCCATCAAGAGAAAAAAAAACCTGCCTCTAATTGGCTGGCCTCCAGACCAAGAAAAATCCAAGTCTCAACAAGAAAATATCATTCCTGAAGAATGACTGTTCCTTGTTCTCGAGGCTCTACATTGCATCACAGACATGGGATGGAAATCTGGTTGAGATCTTTGAGCATGAAAACCAGGCATGTCCACCAGCACTGTCACGAATGGGCAAGCTGAGAACTGGTACCAAGTCGAATTTGGTGGGCTATTTGATGGACCTGGTTCCTTCACATGAAAATGCATCCATTCCCACTGTCCAGGTCATCATTCCTGTGGTAGCCAAGGCACAGAAGGCATCAGTCACATCACTGAATTTTTTCCATGTATCCCATGTCGTCTTCTTGCCCCTGCCTCCAAATGATGACACAGTGTCAAAACCAGTAAAGGCAAGGAACATTGGCAAGGCTACACATCGATCTGGGCCTAATGTCCTCGCCATCTCATGAGTTGCTAAATACCAGAAACTCTTCCCAGCTCCAAAGGCAACCCACAGCTGAGCAATGTTGAGGCGTTGGGCTGCCATCACTGCCAGTACCAGCACATCTGTGTCAACTGTGCATATAGAGAGGTTGTCATACCCTTCCTTCACAGCATCTTCCAGGTGTAGTATGATGCGTGTATCAGCCTCCACATGTGTGCATGGTGCAAAACCTGATGTATCTTGGGGCTGAGTACAGACGACTTCAGCATGATGAGTGCTGATTACCTGTTTCTCAGTGGCAAGGGATGTAACAGAAGTTGCCAGGAAGGAGAACAGCTCAGCTTTGTTCTCATCAATATGTAGATACTCTGACCAATTCCCAGGAATAGCACTGGATTGCTCAATGTGTCAACGAATTCCCTTCCCTCTCTTGCCGCATGTTTCAGCCTTCAGCGTTTCTAGTTAATCAGACAATACCCCACAAAATTTCCCATCAAGAGAAAAAAAAACCTGCCTCTAATTGGCTGGCCTCCAGACCAAGAAAAATCCAAGTCTCAACAAGAAAATATCATTCCTGAAGAATGACTGTTCCTTGTTCTCGAGGCTCTACATTGCATCACAGACATGGGATGGAAATCTGGTTGAGATCTTTGAGCATGAAAACCAGGCATGTCCACCAGCACTGTCACGAATGGGCAAGCTGAGAACTGGTACCAAGTCGAATTTGGTGGGCTATTTGATGGACCTGGTTCCTTCACATGAAAATGCATCCATTCCCACTGTCCAGGTCATCATTCCTGTGGTAGCCAAGGCACAGAAGGCATCAGTCACATCACTGAATTTTTTCCATGTATCCCATGTCGTCTTCTTGCCCCTGCCTCCAAATGATGACACAGTGTCAAAACCAGTAAAGGCAAGGAACATTGGCAAGGCTACACATCGATCTGGGCCTAATGTCCTCGCCATCTCATGAGTTGCTAAATACCAGAAACTCTTCCCAGCTCCAAAGGCAACCCACAGCTGAGCAATGTTGAGGCGTTGGGCTGCCATCACTGCCAGTACCAGCACATCTGTGTCAACTGTGCATATAGAGAGGTTGTCATACCCTTCCTTCACAGCATCTTCCAGGTGTAGTATGATGCGTGTATCAGCCTCCACATGTGTGCATGGTGCAAAACCTGATGTATCTTGGGGCTGAGTACAGACGACTTCAGCATGATGAGTGCTGATTACCTGTTTCTCAGTGGCAAGGGATGTAACACAAGTTGCCAGGAAGGAGAACAGCTCAGCTTTGCTCTCATAAATAATGTTATGGATGGGCAAAGAATTCATTCATTCTTGTTGAGACTTGGATTTTTCTTGGAATGGAGGCCAGCCAATTAGAGGGAGTTTTTTTTTCTCTTGATGGGAAATTTTGTGGGTATTGTCTGGTTAACTGGAAATGCTGAAGGCTGAAACATGCAGCAAGAGAGGGAAAGGAATTCGTTGACACATTGAGCAATAAAGTGCCATTCCTGGGAATTGGTCGGAGTATCTACGAATTGATGATATAACTTGTGTTACATCCCTTGCCACTGAGAAACAGGTAATCAGCACTCATCATGCTGTTTGCCTTTACTGGTTTTGACACTGTGTCATCATTTGGAGGCAGGGCTAAGAAGACGACATGGGATACATGGAAGAACTTCAGTGATGTGACTCGTGCCTTCTGTGCCTTGGCTACCACACCAGATGTCGTAGATGACTGGATGGAGCCTCTTGAGTGATTTGTGGTATTGCTGAATGACCGCACTAGCAGCAAGGAATCACGGAAGCAGCTGTTCACCCAAAAAGGTAGAACGATTGGTAGACTCCCCCCAACACAAGCAGCACAACATACAAAGAGGGCGAGAGGGCAGCCTTCCAAACTGGTCACTGCTGGGGACAGGCCATGGTTGCAGTCCCTGAACTCCCTTCCCCAGGTGACTGGGGGTGGAAGAGGAAGGACACAGAATGAATGAATGAATAAATGATTAATTTAACCCACTTTTTTACATCTGTAAAATGTGTCATGTGACAACAAAGTTGATTCTGATTCTGTCAGGTAGATGGGAAGTTCACTGGACCACACTACCAGAAGCAAGCCTGGCATGTCGCAACCTCCTCCACTGTGGTTGCAAAAAGGGGTGTTGTGGAAGATGCAAATGTGCCGAGGCAGCACTTCAGTGCACTGCCCTTTGCTACTGTGGTGGACTGTGTCATCATACGTAACTTTGTGTTGTCACACTTTCTTTCCTCTTTGGCTTTATTAAAAATGCCTTTAGGCTAAATGGTATCCTGTCTCTGTACTGCTGTATAGTTCCACTTTGGCTATTGCCATAACACACATGCATTTCATGTCATATCTGTCAACATCTTAGAAAACATGTACAGTATACTCTATACCGAAATACATATTTTGATGGTTTTTACTATTATTTAATTAACTGAATGCTGGAAATATGTAGTTAGGTAGTTCCTAGCATGTTGTAAATAGAGTACCATTGTATTCCTCATCCTTGAAAATGTAGGATTAGCCACCAGGATCAAGATCCTAGGTGGTCTAGAACCTGAGTTACAGGTAAAATCACAGCAGGTGTCAGCCATTTTGAAAAATGGTTGCCACGGTTACCACGGGACAAATCTGCGATGGCCCTATAGCCAAAAATGAACCTTAGGGCATGCTCTAACAGTGTGCCAAATTTCATGCTTGTATCGTGAAGTGCACGATTTTTCGCATAGCCGCCGGACTAGTAGATTCAGGCGGATTTTAACATCACAATAGAATAACTTCTTTACCAGAGTCCAACCAGAGCAACTCAGCTCAAACAAACTTTACCATTTTCACTACAATCCAGACCACATGCCATAAAGACGGCCAGATCCACAAATGTGCAAAGCTCAGAATTTGGTTTCAGTGACAACATGACCATGGTGGATTATTTGCCAAAGAAGGGCAAGGCAGTTGGGTTTGACACACAGACATGGATGCAACCGGGGGTGCAAGCTGTGTCCGCAAGTCTCAGAGGAGATCCTCCTCTTTGTTCCTGCCTCCTTTCCCATATCCTTCCTGCCTTTCTGCTGAGCAAATCATCACAGCAGGTGGATGTGCGTTATTGTAGCCACTGTCCACCTGGTTTCAGTTTTCATCCTGTGCTCAACCAAACTTATGACTATTGCTACTAGCCAACATGCATGACTGTATAGCACCCCTTCTTGTGTCCATTGAAAGCATGAGTGAAGACTTATCCTGCTGTGCCTGAGGACAAAGCAGCTGATGATGGCAGTGTAAAGAAAAAGACAGATAATGTATTATAATCAAACAATAGGAGGAGTGGTCGCAACGGTGCTCTGGTATAACCAGTACTTACACCTTCTTCACTGCACAGCACTCTGATTACATGGCAGGTGTGAGCAACCCATTGCAGCTATTCGTCAAGAACCTGGCTAAAAAGATGATAAGTTAAGAATGCAATTAACACCCAGTGCCAAACTCAGAAAAAAAGCATTGTTCACGGCCACAAAATCTTCAAAACTGCTTTTAATGAAGCATTGTATAGGAAGAGGGGATGCCGCCAAAGATTGCCCCCCCACACAAAAACATATAACAGGTAATGATGTAATGTAGGATGTTGAGTGATGAAATAAATTACTGCCAACCAACCACAGGAGGATAGACAGGACCAAATAAGGAGGAAGAAGTGCCGGATTTGCCCAGCTGCCAAAGACTGAAAAGTCAAACTTTTGTGTTCACAAATCAGAGGAGCTGTATGCAAAATTCACAGCTACACACAAGTTGCTGAAATTTGCCAGGTCTGTATGCCCTACATACACACCCAAGGAAAACAGGTTGCTATTACTGTTAACATCTTTAGTTTGGTTTGGCTTGTTTATTTCCACATGTGAAATGTGAGGGAGAATTACCTAAAAACCATCAAGGATCTTGAAAAAGTGGCATTCTCCAGGCAGCGTATCAATTGAAATAATTTCGGCAATGAAGTATACACAATTTGTATGTGTCATACCAATGATTTTACATAAAGTAAAAGAAAAAATAATAATATAGTATATGATTTTGACAGCAATGTCCATCTAAATAACCATCTACCTTATGTTTTGATAAGTTGTTGAGTTACATTACATTACAATTCCTTTTATTTAATTTTTTTTCTATTTCATTATCTGCGTATATCTGTGTATATTAACTAAAAAAAATCACAAATAAATACATTTTAAACATCAAGGCAATCTAGTATAGATTTTGTTACTTCAATTAGTAATATCAGTATTACAAATTTGCTACTAAACTGTTACACATTTAAAAAAAAAAAAAAAAAAACACTTTTGCACATGAGTTCTTTTTGGATTCTCAGAGTTGAATAGAACATGTCATGCGTCAAAGGGTTAATTTAGGTCAGGACACACACTGCACTAAATGCCCCCACTCTCATTTTTAAACTGGTCCATTTATTCTTAAGCCCCCTCTGAGAGAGAAAAGGGAGTGACTGTACGGGTGCAAACAGATGCAGCCAAGGAGGAGGAGAGGAGCCAAGGATGTTGAAAAGTAGTGAAGCGTTATGAGTGGGTTGAGAGGAATAAAAGGGGGTGGCCAACAGGAGCAAGAGGCAGAGTGAGAGAGTGAGATGGAGAGGGAGGGGGACATTACAATAACAAATACAGCTTCCTGCCCAGACCGTCTGTGGCCTGAAGAGGGGAAAAATGACAAACGATTATCACATTAGTGTCCAGGCCCCTCTCTGTGGCTCATCCGGTGGTCCTGCAGTGAGGACGTGACTGGGGGGTGGGAGATAACCCTCTCACCTGACCTGTGCTCGCGGGGTTAAATTTAGAAGCAAGTTCAGGAAAGGGATGAGTGACCAACACCCTGATACAGTTGTTCTATGACCGGCATCGATGTATAATTAAACTATGTGCTGTGCTGCTTTGAACAGGGTTATGAGAATATAAACAAATGAAAACTATCTTAGCACTTACACATCCTTGCCAGCTGTGAGCTTTTTAGCTAATAATGGAACAAATATAAATGTTTTTCTATGACAGTCGTGAGTACAGACGTCCCAAATCTTTCAGCAACACCCCTTACTGAAATGAGTGGATAACATGATGACAACTGAGTGGTAAGACTCATTGTTTGGGCATAGAGAACAACAAAATGTGTTGACAGTCTCATTCATTAAACTGCATTTGACAGTAGTGTAAATATGGTGTGTAGCATTACATCAATGTTTTACTCAGAGTTTTTGCATTTTTTTTCTTTAATTCTTTAAGGCTTTAATGTTAACTGTGTAATATCTTGTTTGTCTGTATCAAACATTTGTTTAGCACTGATTCTTGGGAATTTGGATAAAACAGGTTTTAATTTTGAAAAAAAAAAAAAAAAAAAAAAAGAGTTAAATTACAAAATCTGAAGGTATATCATTATAGGCCAAGGTCTTGGCTGTTCAGCAGTGTACTGGTGCAACCTCCTCATTTTGCATTTTTTTCATAAAACAGGCGTTTTTCCAGTTATTAGGCTACTTTGTTTTTGTCAACACCGTCACCGTAATTTTTTTTTTTTTTTTATTTGAAAAACATATTTTTGTATTAAAAGAGACTATTACTTCAATAACTCAACAGCACCAAAGAAACATATTGTAAGCATATTCATTTAAAACAAATATAACTGCCTCTGACGGTGGTGACAGTGGCCTCATTACAACATACAATTCCAAAATTTATACCACTCAAGTCAATGGCTTCTTGCTTAACAACTTTATTTAACTATTTGGTACAAAAAAATAACAATCCTGAGCACTGTTATAAGCATTTTTCAGACTTCAGTCATCACCGTCAGACAGAAAACCTGACGGTGGTGACGTCTGACGGTGGTGACAAAAACCTACTCTTTCACATGATAAGCATGAGTTGTTCACATTAGCCATCTTGTTTCCCCCCTGTTGCTACCTACATCAGACCTCTTCTTAAAAAGTATACATTTATTCCATAATCGAATCTAATATTTTTTATACAAAAGTGACGGTGTTGACATGTTATGGTTGTGACAGTAGCAGTGTCCAAAAATATGAAGAGATTTAAGAGAAAATAGAAAACTTCCAGGAGCCTGAGTGGTCTTGAAGCATGCAGTAGAGCTCAAGGTTTGAAAAGGGATCCTCAGGAATGTAATTGACCTTGTAGTTTTTTTATTATTATTTTTTAAATAAATATCTGACGGTGGTGACGAATATGTGGGACACATTTTGAGCAACCACAAAATAATAGTAAATATTGTTCAAAACCCATCGTTTGTAGTTTTTAATACATATTATGATGTACTCTTTCATGTGGTAAATATATTATTCAATGAAATTATTACTTTTTGTTTTTAATCAAGTTGAAATGATTATCTCCTATCTGAGGACAACTGGTTTTGTAGGCCATGGGTCAACATATAATCATTAAATTAATACAAATTAAAAATAAACTTATAAAAAAACGTTACAAATGTGCAAAGGACCCCCTGATTATGCCCTTGATTCTTTTTATTAATTAAAATGTTGTAAATTTCCAACAGAAATAGCATTTTTCTTAGTGGGACATGATTTATCCAAATTCCCAAGTATCAGTGCTAGGTGAAGAGTTATATATTGTATGCACTGATTACAGTATTGTGTTTCAAGTCCATTAACCCATTGTGGGTTGAAAACCACTTCATGATGCTGATGAGGCAGACCCACCATGTGTTTTGTGCACTGGCAAGGTTGTGGGAGGAGGTTATTTCAGATTTGCAGCTCTTTAAATGCACTTTTTTGTGCTGACCACTAGATGTCATGTATTGCATGACAGATTGTCTTTCATATCAGCAGATTGTAGTCGTCACCTACTATAATCACTGTTTGTTTTGAGTTATATTGAAGTTGTCCAAAATAATAGTAATACTAATAACTTTATTTGTATAGCACTTTTTAAAAAACATAAGTAACATAACAAGCACCAGCACATTACCAAAAACAGGAAAATAAAATCATAAAATTCCAGTAGATTAAAAGACAAAACATAGAAAGTGTAGCATGTGATAGCATGTTATTATAGAGTTGCAAGGACTTTTAAAGTGTAAACACAGACTGAAATTTTTACAATCAATTTTACACTGCTTGCCATTGCACACCCCCCACACCTCACTCCGTGTGCAGTCAGCAAAGATACTTTTGCTTCAGTCTTCCCTGTGTTTGGCTCTGGATACTCTGCCTCATCACAGCACCTGATATATGTGTCTCAGTGGGAGAGCAGGGGGAGCTATGTGACCACGGACTTCTCCTGTTACAAAACATACAGTGCAGCGCTCCGGCTTTGCTGATTCTAAATGTCACAAGGACAGCAGGGGCTGCACTCACACACATGTAGGTTAGACTTGGTAAGCTATTCTATTCTTCACACCAAACTGACAGGCTTGGGTTAAACATTGGACAAATTCTTGGCTGTGGCTGCCAGGTGACTAGAGTCGCTGAGATGTAGTATAAAGTGTGTATGACCTTGCTGATTGGGCCTAAAACTGTCATAGTAAATTAATAACAACAGCACTTTTGGCAAACGGTGAAGGTGTACAGTTCTGCATTGTACCTAGGAAAGACTACATTAAACAAAATAAAGTCATCAAGGAATAATAATCTATTAGGCTACTTGAAATACTATCCTTAGGCTAATTTTAAATACTTCCAAATAACTTTTAGCCTAAGGATAGTATTTCACCCAGCTTTTCTTCAGAAACTTTAATGGTCCAATGGGGAGCCTGTTGGAGACATTATGTACTCTAGAGCTGGCAAGTCACCCTTTCCCTTTTCCCCTAATTTAAAAGTGTGGGATTCATATGACGTTCGGAAATGCAAAAGCCTAAAATGAAAGAAAGAATGAAAGAAAATGTTCTAATTATATAAGGGTTTGAAGTCTATGAGAACCATTTCACTTTACATTTTCACTTTTCCAGAGTTCTTTTCATGTGAAATTTGAACATATTTCCCCAGTATCAGGTAGCTTATACTGCACTAATAAAGGGCACATTGTACACCTAGCAGAAATATTTTACATACCATGAAGAGATAAAAGACACAGATATCAGTCTCTGAGTACTTAGGAAATTGCTGTTTGTTTTGCCATGTTATCTCTTGCTTTGTTGTTCTACCTTTCAACTTTGAACAGCAGATAAAGTATTCATGCATGAATGAAGGGATGGATGGATGGATGGGTATCACAATAACATGTCTTCTACAGAGATGGTGGCACCACAGAAATCCACATTTAGTCAGATAGCACTGACACAAAATTTGCTATAGACTAGCTTCTTTTTAAACACTGAGAAGTGTGCACATAACCCTGAGGCAGAAGATGTGTGTGCTCAGCATCATTGTCTATGAGAAGTCTAACAAGATTTCACTTTTCTGTGATTTTTTTAAACATGTTGTTTTATGTTAATATTATGTTCCTGTGCTTTACTATCTTGCTGTTTTTTTTTATTGTTTTAACTTCATCTTCCTACTTAGCAAGTTTAACAACTCTTTGTAGGTAGCAGTGCTGCCAGAGAGTACATACAAGACAATTAAACATGCCATCGGCGTGTTATTACCCTACATAAGCTATCTGTTAGACAGAGCTACAACAAGCTTTGTCATTTCTAAACTGTCAAGCTGTCATGCTTGTTGAACACTCGATCGTATCAGTATTGCATTCCTGTGATGCTGTTCCCACGCTACCAAATCACTTCAAAGAGTATGGTTTGACTTTATGAAAATAAGGGAAGCTGATACGCTATGCACTATTGCAGCTAGTCAAAGGTTACTTAGTGATCCAATCTAAAGTCTGTTTTGGTCTATTTAAAACGTTTGTCATCTGTAAGAGGGTTGGGGTGTGAAAGATGGACTAAAAATATGAGGATACCGAACATATGCTATAACTCGTCACATAGAAAAGTGCAATTTCTGGGGAATCTGTGATGGCTAGCTGAAAGCAGCTTAAAATGAGAACTAAAAGCTGCCTGCTGAAAATCACAGGTGGTTACTATGGTGTTCAGGGTGGTTGCTAGGGTAGAAAAAGTAGGAGGGGTTGGAGCACTGGTAGTAGTACTAAATGTAGGAATGGCTGAAAGGGTTGAAGTCCTTCATGTAGTACTGGATGTGGTAGTAGCTGAAGGGGTTGAAGTACTTGAAGAAAAGATTGTCTCAAAAGAAATCCCCAAATATTTAAAAGGGATGAAAATGCTGAAGTAAAATTATTTTTCAAGTGGTACTGTACATAAAAATAGTAGCACCTTATCCACCATCCAGCCCATGGAGAAGACTGCCTCTATGACCACATTCACTTTTTGAATAAGGCTGTCCCTGTGTTCACCAAGACAATGACAGATGCTACATTAACCTGCAGAATTACTGTGTGCACATATCAGAAATATCCCAGATATGACGAGACAACTATCAGCAGCCACAAGGAGACCACCACAACAAACTGGCTGTCATTTCATATCAAGATGTAAAGCACTTAAAAAAATAAAGCCACTATAAGCAAGATGTAATTCTTATTATGTCACTTTCTTTATCAGCTCTCCTTTTTGCAAACATGTAAATAGCCGTTCACAAATTTGCATAAAGGTTTACATGGCCAGGTAATCTGTTTTCTCCAGCAGAAATCTAGCTGTGTAAATAGAGCTTCTATTAATCCCTTAACCCGATTATGGAAACTGGGTTTCTTGTTAACATGACATTTCAGACATCAGATAACAACTACACATGGGGGGTAACCTGATTAGTGCAGTGCATGTAAACGCACTGAATGTTCTCTCTCTGTCTGCCCTGCTGGCTCTCCTGAGGAACAGAGATCCCTTTTCCTGCTCTCTCTCTCTCTCTCTCTCTCTCTCTCTCTCTCTCTCTCTCTCTCTCTCTCTCTCTCTCTCTCTCACTCTCTCGCTCATTCACAGGAGTGAGCACATTTTTCCTCTGCTGGGAAAGTGGAGCAACAAGAACTAGAGGCCTACACCAGGAAAGCCATTCTCTCCTATTCTCCTATTTGCAGAGCTATCAACAGATGAGAAAGGAAATCGCCTACATGGTCTCTCTCTTTCCCGACATGACCGACACAAAGAACCCATACAGACACCGTGTTTGCTGTGAGATACAGCTGGATCACTGCACCAGACGTCAGGACAAAAAAGAGCAAATCTTTTTGCTGTGGAAAACCAATCCTAAACTACAAGCTCCCAAATGTGCAATGTGAAAACTCAAAGGACCCCAAGTAAGGGTGTAACACGAGCACAAACATTATATAATAATATCAATAATAATAATAATAATAATACTAATAATAATAATAATAATAATTATTATTATTATTATTATTATAGACTAAATCAACACTAAATGAGACTGCAGGGTATATATAAGGCAGAATATTGTTGCATTGTTCTTCATGGGTTAAATCTTTGCAGCACGCTGCACTTTTGGCTACAGCCCAATCTGTTATCAAAGCAGATGTTTTCCATCAGCTGTTGAAGACTAAAGTCATGGGATTATTTACAGTTCAACACTTCTGCACATTAATGTCCCACAACAAGACCAACAGGTTGGTTGAGTGATTCAAGTTAATTTCCCTCCAGGCATTGCCTTGTATCTTGAAGTACTGACACACTTTTACTCTTCGACTTTTATTTGCCTCACTAGTGCCACAATTAATTTGAAGTCTTGTTTAAATGGCACAGGATGTGCTGTCTGGGGATGTTACTTAACTTGTGTTTCCTTAACCTTAAAAACTCTTTATACTCTCACATCCCCCACATTTTCATACATTTCATCATATGGGTAGTTTTGGCTAGTACTATAAATCTGTTTGCTTTTCTGCATTCCCCACTAAAGTCAAAAACTATGTCTACCTTTACGTCCAGTGTGTTTGAATACAAAACAGTCAGTTGCATATGTTTAACCTGGATTGCTCTATTCTTATTTATATTGTTTTACTCTGATTTGTCCTGTTGCTCTATGTTGCTTCAATAACATTTCTGCAAGGGGGTGATTAAAGTTTCATCTTACCATGTAATTTTCTTTAACCTAAATATGAAAATGAATGCATTTTTGCATAACATGTATGTATGCTGTAATATATCAATCGCTTGATACACTGTTATTCCTATACTGATGCTGATACTAATGGTGGTCTGAATGTGGGAATCTATATATTTCTGATGAAGCTGCATTTAGATTGTCAGTTTTGTATGTGCATAACCTCTGTCCAACTTATTATTATTTTTTATTTTATTTGTATCCTATTCTTATTGCTGATCATTTGCTGCTTCAATGACCCAATTTCCTCAGGACAAGCATATAGATAGATATATAGCAAGAAAGAAAGAAAGAAAGAGATATATAAGTGTTTAGCTGTTCTGCACGCATTTTGACTATGATGTTGCAAGTAAAATACTCTGCGGTGAAAATGAATAGTGGTTCATAATTCTCCCTGACACATAACCTGTGATTAAAGCTGTGATTATAGCTGATGACTTACTTGGACGTCATCCACATACATCTCTGTCTCGCATGAAACTGTATTCTCTGAATTCTTATACCCCTTTCAGTTCAAAATAGCTTTGCAAATGGAAAGCTGACTAATGCCACAGGCTGCATCCCTAACCCCAGCCCTATATATTACGCGTAAAAGTCCTCAAACCAGCTATTTAAGTAGGTTAGCAGGATGTTTTTTGGTATGTTGGTAGTCATTGTGCCAGGCTCACAGACATGGCTTAAAATGCCAAAAACTGCACAGAGTTGTACAGACCTCATTAATACCAACACAACTTCATGGCTTAATTGTGAATTTTATTTGATTTGAATTTTATTTTATTGGATTTTAATTGTTTGATATTTTGATTGTTCTTACTTTGTATTTATTTGTCTCATTATCAATTGCTTTTACCTTTTGACCTTGTATTATTTAATTGATGTGGCCATGTATTCTGTTTTTTTTTTTGTTTTTTTTGTTTTTTTTTTTGTTTTTTGTTTGTTTGTTGTTTTTTTTTTTGCAACGTCCTAGCTTTCTTTTGGTGGCTTTGGTCGTATCTGTTCTTATTGTATGTCTGTACCTCAGCACCATTGTAAATGAGGGTTTTCCCTCAGTGTGTTTTCTGGGGATGCAAATAAATCAGTCAGATGTGAATCTTTAACCCAGGGCTAACTGTATGGCCAAGGTTAAGACGTGTGAACTGAACCCAAACTATCTTACCTGTGGCATAGTAAAAGACAACACTGACAACATTTTTAAAGATCAAGCAATGAATATCAGAATAAAAAAAATTAAACCCCTCAACAGCTGTAATCAAAGATTAGTGCTAAAGTAACTGAGGCCTTGGTTCACAGATGGCAGTGGGAATAATTTGAATAATGTGAATGTGAATATGTCTCATTCTCGCTTGTATTCTGAACGCCACTCTGCCCTCTACAGGCAATTAATGAAATGCCGGCACACTCTGCAGTACATCATAGTCTTCAGCTCTTCACAGGAGGACCATGATGTACAGCAGTGTGCTGTTGTAACACAGAAAAACACACATATGTGCCTGAGCAGTGCATCAGTCATATGCACTATATCCTCAATATTTTCACAAAAAGAATACATAAAGAGCCGTTCTTCTGCATTGATGGCATTGATGATACTGATGTTTTAAAATAATCCAGAACACTTTCAGGCACACAAGCCTCTTTTGCAAACATTTTATCACAGCCAAAAGAAAATTTCTCACCATATTGCCTGCTTGGTACCTCTCTTTTATTCCCTGCTTGTCAACAGATCTACATGCCTCATTTATATTTATCACCCCACATGTAATAACAATAATAAAAATATGATGCAGTAATTACACCACCAGGGGGCAGCAAATATACATTAAAACATCAGGAAGGAAACGCCAGCAGGATCATTATGGTCACTGAGGGATTTCAAAGTGTGTCCTTAACTTGCATCAGAAATGACAGATTTTCACTTTAAGATATGGAAATGATACAAAATGCAGTCAGTTCCACTGTTGATACCTTTCCAGTCCATTTAGGCCTATGGTTGTCCAATAACACTCATAATTGCTTGCTAAAAAAATCAGTATCATATCATTTGATGAAAATATCACGTTTTCCTTGAATGTGCACTTGTTTCCTGAAGAGGAATTGTCTCTGGAGAAGAATCTCTTCATCCTCATTTTAATCTACTAAGGCACAGTGGAGACAGTTGCATTTCTGAACGGATTTTTGGTGTGTGTATAAGTGTTATGGTCAGGTTGGATTCAAAGAGTGTGCCACACGGTTTCCTGCTAATCAGGAGCTATTGGGTGCACCTCTGTCATTCTCTCAGCTGCTGCTAATCAGCCTGGCTGGATATATAAGGGAGTGGGTTTTGTCTGCTCAGTTGGGCTGTGTCTCCAGAGAGTCAACACCATCAGTTGTCAAAAACCTTTAGTTTGTCTACCTTTTACGTACAATCAGTGGGTGGCTGTGGGGAATTCCACCCCACGCCACCTTTTAGAACCCATAAGGCCCATTGTGTTTTGGTTTGTTTCAAAGTTGTGCAGTGTTTGCTCGTTTTCCCAAACTGCGACCCCTGTCATTCAGGCTACACATTCTGGGGGAAACATAACAATAAGATACATTTTCAGATTCAACAGTAAAATCAAATGCTATTGGTGAACAGGCACAATTTGACTGCTATTTTGTCAAAATTTGCCTTGCCTGAAATGAAGCTATCTTCTCCAAGCAAACTCTCACTTTACATACTGTATGAACCCCCTCACTGTCTAAGTATCAATGTATCTATGTATCTGATCCTCTATTTGTTAAATACACAGGATTGTTCTAATTGCAAAGTTAGTTCATGTCTCCGAGTAATAAATTATTAAGCTACTAGTTTTGGTGGAACCAGAGAGATGCCACCTATCGGTCACCCTCAGGGAGCGATGTAGAGTGCTAAGACCAGGCTAGACATATACACTTTTCTATGTACCTCGATGAATGAAATGTGTAACCATTTAAGAATTAAATGTTTTCCCCTCTCTACTTGTGCGACCAGTCAACACCACATAGCCACAGTTCTAGTGAAAATCTTCTGAAAATGCCATCATTTTGCAACCACTGATTTCACTTTAGCTTGTTGGCTATTTATGTCTTCATAATAAATAATGGGTTATGTGGCAATTACAGCAATGGTCCAGTTACTCATAAATATTTGGAAGCAAACGTGGCAATCATTTTATAGCATTTAATCCCACTGACCATCATATATTCTTCCCTGTTCAGCAAGTGCTCAGCACTGCCGCCCTTGAATGATGCTGAAAAGACTGTATGGCATTCTTTTTTTCTGTCTCACATCATAAATGGTCATGGTTCAGTTTTTTGTCTCTGCAGGCCTTGACAGAACTGTGCGGTAGCTTTGAATCTCTAAGACAAGTTAAGCAACGCTGAAAGAGTCAAAACAAGACTGAAATGTATGATATATAATTTTGTATATCTGATACCGTCCTTCTAGAAACTGTGAAAAACCGTAGTTATTTTACTGGACTCTGTCTCAAATGTGTTTGGTATGGGGCGCCCCATACGTATCAAGGCTGAGTCCTTACCAGGGGGTTGAGAACAGAAATGGCAAAAAATTATTATACTTGAATCTTTTTTAGGGGTGAAGCCACTGCAAGCCATTGTTAAGCAGTGACCTTTTTTATATATATATAGAGGTGAAATATAAGATAAAATGTTCATGGCTGAGCACAAACAATCATGCATGAAATCATCAGGTCTAGGGTTAGGGTTAGGGCTAACACAGCCATTTTTGTAACAGTACCTTTTTAACTTTGCCAGTGAGTGCATACTGCTAACCTTTTGGCCTTGGCTTAGTACAAAACATTAGTAACGAATAATATCTCTGTGACCCTTTTGAATATTTTACAAGGTTGGCGATGAAAATGCTATAACCTATTATTAGCTGTATGGACAAAATGCAATGGTAACTCTAACAAGCCAGTAGTGTATGAGCAGAGCTGGACATAATGACCATTAGCAAACTGGATGAAGTGTAACATCGTGTTAATCAACCTCCTCTCTCCAATTCTTCTGAAAGAATCTATCCATTCAGTCAGTACCAGGCAGCATCCTCCGCCTCTATCCACCCCACTCATGCCCACTATCCCATGGAAGGGAAGGAGGACCAGTGCCAGTCTCGTACCTACTATGCATCCTTTCAATGGGCCTTTGTGGATGCTGCCATCCTTCCCCCCCGGACCAACCCCCGGCAGCCCATTCAGAAGGGTCACATGACACTCCCACTCTGCGCCCATCTCACAATGCAACCCTGTCATTTGCACCTCATTGACATGCACTCATAGTTATGTGCATTGGGGAATAGTCGTGCTCCTCCACTATTCTCAAAGCAAATGGAGTGCCAGGCTGGGTGTCTGTAGTGTGGCTTCCTGGGTACATTATTCATATCTCTAAGGAGGTATTGAAAAGTGTGTGTGTGTGTGTGTGTGTGTGTGTGTGTGTGTGTGTGTGTGTGTGGTGGTCTAAGATTACAGCAAATGTACCACACTAACCTTGTACATCTTAACTGTCAGATACCATCAGCAAATATTATAAATAAGTGAGTCTTTTCAGCTCAAACTTGAGATTAAGTAACTGAGTCACTGCAGGAAAACTCACACCGAAAAGTTGGCTGCGTATAGCAATCAGCAGACACAAAAACAGGCCCCACAGTGTGAGAGTCAAACATCTAAATGGCAGGAATTACTCAGGAAGAATTACTCAGGACTGTGGTATTAGAGGCCATGATGGTGATGTGGTGTCTGAGTCAGTCAGGAAAATCCCCCAAATCACCTCTGGACAATAACAGCTCCTCTGTCTATTTCATGTCAACAAATCAGCTCTACATTTTGGGAGAGGGGATTTCACTGCAATTGTACATTCACAATTTAGCAAATGGTGTGGATGTTCAGGTTATGACTCTCCTTATGAACCAAGCTTTCACACAGATTCCTGTTAAAGACGCATAATGCGTATTTTCTGAGGGCTGATTTAAGTGAGAACTTTGAGATGATGAGGATCAAAGAGGAGGTGCATTCTGCACATTTAGGCAGACTTGTCAAAAAAACATTTAATGCGCTTTAATTGGAAACTGGTTGCCTCATGAAAAGTATTCTTGCTTCTTTTTAAGAGAAAATTCAAAAGCAATGAATTTCTAACTCATCTACTTTGAGATTATTATCATATTCACAAGTTGCCCAAGGTGTTTTTAGGTCTAACAAAACACATATCGTAAATGTAATATGAAGTCATGCTTTGTCTCTTCTATGGTAACTACAGACTAACTAACTAATGTTAATGTAGCCTGGACATTAATGAAGAAATATCTTGTAATTTTTTTAATTCAAGAATTTATATGAAATTTATTATGCAGGTATTGACAATAATACCTACATTTAGGCAACTAAATGAATTGTTTATTGACAAATGTAGGCTGAGAGATGTGGATCAGATACGCCTAGACTTGTAGCAGACAAATGTTGACTTTGGCTTTGAATCAATACCTCAGTTGACCTGAAAGTTACTGATAAAATGCCCCCTGTACACCAACATATCGGTCGGTCCATCAGAGAGAGAGAGTTGTTCATTCGAGTAATCTACAATTCCTGTAGATTAACGCAGTAGCAGCGGTTGTACTGGCCAGCAGTTTTCAAACCCTGATTATTTATACAGTTAAACAGAGCTGATTTAGTTTTTAAATGAAATAATTACCAAGGTCCAGCGGTCCAGACCTCAGTGTCTTCATAGCAGGCTTGGGGCATGACCCTGCTTCAATAAGGCCCGGATGTTACAGAAGTTAATCACCGACATCTCCAAGCACAGTCGTGTAACATTAACTTAAATTTCTGGTTAATGTGTAATGTACTAATGAAGCATTTCACTTACACCGGAGAGATGGACAACATGATCTGGTCAGTGAATTCAGAAGCGTTCCATCTTCAGTAGTATCCAAGATCAGATAAATATTCTGTTCTTAGCGTAAAATTAGTGTAATTTTTTCTATAATGAGAACATGAGAACATTACAGAAAACTGTTAACAACAATTCATTTGGAAGAGCCACAGCCCATGGGGAACAACACTCTAACATTTGGCCCTCCAATGGTGTAACTTCATCACTCAGTACAGTGAGTCAATAGCCTTGTTTCCATCAAATGATTATGGCGTGCTTTTCAAAGTATTACATTAAAAAAATACAAAAGTTTTAATTCTTGTTTGAGTTGATTTTTGCATTTTTTGGAAAAGACTTAATGTGCTAAATGGGAGATGGAAACGCTTTATTCTCAAAAAGATGATGTAACATGGAGCTGGGAATGGATTCCTTTGTTAGACAACAAACTCGACAGCAGAGGAATCATGATGCTGCTCTGTGAAATGCTGAACTGTGAGCTGTTTAAAGCAGATGTGGTGTCATGGATTGCACCCTGACAGAGAACACCTCCGTTCCATGATTAATCACTAGCTTATTTATTTACCACAGAGTCCCAATAATTGTTCTGGTAATACAGACTGACAGTTTGTAATACCACCAACATTTGACTGTATGTGCCATGCAGTGGTGAGGGAGTGATTTTGGGCTGTAAATAACTTGGTAGAGTGGTTGTTCAGTAACTGGAGGGTTCCCGGTTCGATCCCCAGCTCCTCCAGAGTGTATCGAAGTGTCATCATTCTCTGACTGCAACTTTTATGTTGTTAGTTGCAGGGTTCGACTGAAAGTTTTACTGTTGTTGTGTCAACAAATACAAAAGAAATATTCCAAAAGGTGATGCAAACCCAAATCCTGATTTTCACTGGATGATTCATGACATGACATCAATGATCATCACATTGCTCTTTAAGGTCAGAAATTTATCCATGCATTTCCTTTTTATGCAAATTTATATTCTTCCCAGTTCTCCCCTATTGACCGTGACAATAGGGGAGAACTGGTTCATGGTGTAGTTCCCCATATCACAGATTAGTTTAAATCTTGATGCTACTCTGATATCTATTCTTGAGGAAGCCTTCAAATTTGTGAAAAAAGTTAAACTTCCTGGACCAGATGATCTGTTGCTAGCACTTTTGGGACTCTTTATGAACCCCATTATTCACATGTTCATAGACTGTTTACTTGAAGGTATAATGACCTCTACAATGAAAGAGGGGCTTATGTCTTTAATCCCAAAACCTGACAAAGATCCTTACTTAGTTAGTGTCTGGAGCCCCTTTATGTTATTAAACCCTGATTAGAAATTGCTTACATTGGTATTTGCAAAGCATTTAAAATCTGGCCTTGATCAAATAACCGGTAAAACTCAAAATGGATTTATGAAAGACAGACATAAACTCCAACATCTGGCTTGTGTTTATCATTTAATCATTTCTGAACCTATACTATTTTGTTTTTAGATTTTTATAAGGTGTTTGATTCAGAACATACCCTTTTTATGGAAATGTGTTAGACTTTTTGGTTTTGGTGACACATTTATTAATACAGCAGCTAAGTTCTAGTTCTATAAAGATATCAAGAGCTCTGTATTACTAAAGTTGCACACTTAAAAATGCTTCACTATTAATAAAGGTGTACAGAGTTTGTCATATAACCCTCTTTTGCTTACTTTTAGCTGTAGAATTATTATCTCGTCCTTCAAAAACATCTGATTTAAAAGGCATCACCATATTTGACAGGGAGATTAAGATTTCACAGCTATCGGATGATACCACTTTATTTCTAAGAAACTGGAGTCAGGTTGCTAAAAGCACTGACATTATTGAACTCTTCTCATTTGCTTCTGGTTTATATCACAGTTTATTAAAATGTGAAATAATGGGCACCCTGTTGGCTCATCATGTAGATCGCGTACCATGCAATGCTAGGGTGAAGCCGCTGCGGCCTCTATTCAAATCCATCCTAGACTCTTTGCTGCATGGCACCTCCTTTCTCTGCCCTGCCTCTCTGGTCTATCCCCACTGTGTGTAATAAAAACAGAAAATGCCCCCACCCTAGAAAAAAATCTAAATAAATAAATAAATAAATAAATAATGAGTCTGTATTTAAGCCCTTTATGGCCAACATAGATAACATACCAATTAGAAACTGTGTTGAACATTTAGGAATACAGCTCTCTATGTTATGGTTTGGCTTTTTTCAGGAGGCTGATGATTCTGCTCGAGAAGGTGAAGCAGAAAGACGAAGCCAGGCCGAGCCAGTGGGCAGGCAGTCCAGAGAGCTGATGCAACAGGCAGGCCGGAGTAGCGTGGGTGAACGGGGAGACACAGAGGCAGAAGGCACGAGGGAATCCACTCTAGTGGGCTGAACAATCTAATGAGTGGAAGGAGGGCCGGGGATTTTATTGTGTGGAGCTGATGAGACAGGAGTCAGGTGAGGTCGTGAAGTAGGAAGCCAGCGGAGAGAAAGTGAGCCACACCTGCGACACAGGCTGGGGTTGAACAGTCTGTTATTCTTAGGCAGGTTCATAACAGAGTGACATGACCTGGAAATATCAAAGTGCAGCCATGATAACAGCTGGTTGAATTATCTAAATATTAGGAAGAGGTGCTTCAATACTTCCTTACCTATCTCCTTTTATTATAAGATACACTGGACCATCCTTTCTGAAAGGAAAGGAGATAAGGCCATCCCACAATTCCTGAGTTTTGTGGTTGTTCTTAAGCTATTATATGCATAGGCCTATAATCATCATAGTCAGAGTATTAACTATAACAAAGAAGTCTGTCTTTCAAGAAAATGAATATGACATGTTTTTGGCCAGATAATGTTTTTAATTCAGCATGTTTGAAACTTGTAAGCCTAACATGCTTTACCTATCTTGCAGGAGTCTAACAATTTTCATACAATCACACTAATTGGGATTCATGTCAAGTTGACAGGAGGATGAGCATGAGCAGCCGTTGTTAATGGTAAAACCATTTCATTTCACTTTTGTGACTGGTACCCTATATTCCTTTTTATATTTTTCAATTATAACCTTGGTAATGCCGTAATATTTTTCAGTGTTTATATATCCTTTGTGAAACAACATAGTAAGAACACATGGGCTGAAGTATCTAAGATGCATTTTTTGAAGTCCATTCAAGTCCAGTCAACATTGTAGTTTTACCACAGCAGACCCACTTAAATGACATCAGCCTTCACGTCCTGGAGTGTAAATGCAGTTGAATTCTCTTGACACTGCTGTTGTCCTTTCCTAAGTCCTTGGGAACTCTCCTTGACATCTTTCCTTGACCTCATGACGTTTTCCATCAAGATCAAGGAAAAGTGGTTAGGAAAGATCACGGATAGATTTTTTTTTTTTTTTTTTTTTTTTTTTTTTTTTGTCTATTCACCACAGCAGAGTTTTTAGAATTTTGTATTTTTCATCAGTTTTTATTTTCATTTTGTTTTTGTCTTCAATTCAGTTTGGTTTCAGGTAGTTTCCAAAGTGGAAACTACTGTTTCCATTTCACTTTAGTTTTCATTGTTTCAGTGTTTAGTGTTTTTTTTCTTTTCTTTAGTTTCAGTATTAGTTTTCATTATTATATATATTATATTGGATGTGTTTGCCAGAATAGGTATTCCAATACAAACCCAACACTTTGTGAAGGCAGTTGAGTCACACCGGAACATTGCGGATATTCCGAATAACACAGGAATATGGTGTGCATGTAAACGTGCTCACAGTCAGGTAGCCGTCCCAGTCTGAATAAACATCAGTACCAACGTGAACACTTCACACTCTACCTTGTTCTTGTTGCTGCATGTCCTCCCTAGGCAGTGATCTGTCTCTTTGAATATTCATGTTAATGCTAATAAAGATAAAAGATGAAAGACTGGGGGAGGTGGAGGGGTGTAAAACGAAAAAGTTAACTGGCAAATGCATTATGAACAGGGCGAAAACACATGCCTATTTCCAGGATTAATCTTAAATTACAGGCGTTTATTTTGTCATCACGGAATGGGCTGCAGTCAGATGCCATGTCACGGCGCACACGCTCACACTCCCATCTTCCAGAGCCGTGTGTCAGCTGTCCTGCTTAATGAAGCATCATCACGATCATCACCGCCATCATCTTCATTGATAAAGAGCGGCAGCATGCAGTTCACTACAGCAAGCGGGCATGAATAAACATTGCGTGCCGCTGTTGCGACCAGCTACGTGACCATGTGCAGCCTCCCCTCCCTCGTGCTCCCATCACTCCCCTCGTACGCGCTGTCCTCAAAACCACTACCGCTGATACGCTCGTCGGTCTGTGTACGTTCATCCGACTGGGAGGAGGAGGAGGGATTTAGCCGTCTCGGGCGACGTGCGAGCCTAGGTTACCAACCATAGCCGCCCTCGTTAACGACGATTACAAAATCCCAAGAAAGTCCCCCTGGAACGAGTTTCGGTCCACCAGCCGCGGACTCTCGCACTCCCCTGGCTTTGTTTTCGTCGTCAGCCAGCGACACTTCTCTTGTTTTCCAGCCGGACCCAGCGGCGAGATCTCCGTGCCACCATCGTTACCAACATCACAGGCGGAGGTTGTGTGATGAGGTCGCCTTGCATGGACTGGACCGCACAGAAATAACAGTTTTCTTCATTAGCCGACCCCTTCGATTTGGATTGATTTGTCGCTGCGCTGTTTTCTGTTTTTTTCCCCCTTTTTTCCACCCCACTCTGCGTGACCTAAGGAAGGCTGAGGGAATCGCCGGTGAGTGAGTGGTCTTCTCCGTGTCCCTCAGTGTAACGCTGGCAACACGCATTGATGCTGCTGAATTTTCCAGCTCACAAGCAGTCACGCAGTCTTTTGTCAGCTGAGTTTAGTTTTTTTTTTTTTTTTTGTAGTTAATACTGTGACACGGTGACACAGCAGGGGTGTATATCATAGAGTCAAAAAATATTAGTCTGTATTGTAGACTGAAGTTATGTGTATCATCATTTCTAGCTAAAGGTTAGCCGGTGTAAGACTGAGCGAAATGCTAGCTGACGAGCCTACGCCCAGTTGTCTCCCGTCATGAGATAAGGCAAAGTGTCCATTAATTAAGCAGTAGATGCCAGGTTTGCCGTGTTATGAGTGAAATCGTCTGTGTTAGTCCTCACTGCGCCAAATGACCCACCAGGAGACAACATGACACTGACACAGTAGTGATCCCTACGCTGTTATAGCCATAACAATCACTGATTTTTCGCACCTCAACTTCTTGTCTATACCTTACACCGGCCTGCACCTAAAGTGCAGCCATGACCGTGTAAAGCCACCGATCCGACTGTGTCCCCTCAGTGAAAATGCATGGCTAGCTTGTTGGCTAACAGTAAACGCATGCACGCCCCTCTGGTATTGTTTACGTCCACATTGTCAGCATTGTGTGAACCATCCAGTGCTGTCAGTGGAGTTGCTTGGTGGCAGGAGTGTGCGGCTGGGCTGTGAAACATCGAGGTGTAAATTAGCTGTATGTCTGAGCATCCGCCCACACAGTGAAATAATTGTAATCTGTTGTGCAAAGTGTACAGTGGTCATGTGTCTGTGCTAATGCTCTGTACACAACTAAAATAATCTACAAGATGCATGTATCATTGTATCATTGGTTTGTTTTTAATGCAAATTTGCCTGTCTTCAGAGCCCACCTATTACACAGGCCTGTGGGCATGACTGCTGAGCCATGCAGCCCCCATGTTAGCAGCAAGCAAGTGCACATTCAGCTGTACAGTGTGTGCCTACCATGGGAGCATCTATTAAAATCTACAGTTATTATTGTGCACTGTGCTCTCCTTTAACAGGTACACTGCTAACATAGATTGCGCACTGACTGGGCTTGGGTTGATATTATATGTTATCGAATATCGCGATATTTGCTGTCTTTTGTGATATATTTCATAACATCAAATATTGAACAGCTGTTATGGCATCTTTGGACTTTTATTTTGGTTGCAGCATGATGAAGGCATGCATGCAGCGCTTTAATATACAGACATGGAAGACTTAGTTTCAAAGAAGAATGCTAGCTTGGCAGTTTATTTGGCTTTAATGGTGTAGAAAATGGCGTGTCAAAGCATCTAAATGAAGCCATATGTCGTCTTTGTCAGAGGCAGGTGATGGCTGAACACGGTCAACACCACAAATTTGTAGTCTCACCTCAGAGTCTATTACTGAGCTTGACTTGACTCGGTATCAGCTGGAGAGGGAGCGGCCACCAGCACCAACACCAGCCTACAATTATCAGTGCATTTGCCAAATCAGCAAAATATAAAAGAAACAAGTGCAAGGTGGAATGAATGCTGCGATCCGCTATCTTGTCAAAGGTATGATGCCGCTTCACATATTGGGAAAACTTTCATTCAGGGAAATGACTGAAAATTGGATTGCCAGTATGCTGCCTAGCTGAAAATATTTCACCAAGATGGCCATCCCTAACATGTAGAATAAACTTAGAGGGGGTAAGACACTTGGTCAGTGGTGCCGGGTTCATCTCACTAGCAACAGATATGCAGTCCGGTGTTGACATGACACCATATATGTCACTGACAGCGTACTTTATTTCACCTGAGTGGACTTCCAAGTGCAAATTCTGTTTGAATTTAATTGTTCCAGTTTTCGTTTAGGTTTTCTACTGAAATATTTGATACAGAACATAAGTAAAGAAGTGAACAGCATATCAACATTTCAGTCCATTATTTATTCATAGATTAAGGCTACTGCACATAAATAAATAAATAAAGTTTCCCGACCCCCAATACGATATTATATATCATATAATATCACGTATCGCAAGTTTTGGGGGGAACAGTATTGGCTATTGCCCAAGCCTAATGCTGACCTTGCAACCTCAGGGATTTTTTTTTTTTTTTTCCCAGTTTATTTTTGGACAGTGGGAGAAAGCCCCCACTACTCCAGGAGTAGCTCAAAATCGTCCATGGAAGTAATGCATTGTCTTGACATTGTCTATACATTGCCATCCTTATCAGAGGTATGAAGTCTCTGCATTGATGGCAATACAGAATCCCATTCAGGGCAACAAAAACACACTATTTCGCTCAGTACACGCTGGCACGACCCACAACTGCACCAGAAATCACAGTCAGTTCTGGCTGTAGCTGCGACCTCAGTTTGTCTGTTTGGCTTGGCTGGTTCTGCCTCCATTCTCGCCTGTTCAGTGTCCAGTAATAGAAGTTCCCTGTCAGTGTATTGAAGCTTATACAAATAATGTTACAGCTCTTGATCTGTGTCTGTAATGAAAAATTCATCCTCGTTGTTGGCATCAAACTCAGACATGATGAAAAGCCTGTGCGCCAACAGTGTAGGCAAAGCAGACTGAGTCAGCTGGGCTTTGTTGCTGGAAGTATTGGAGCATGAGGCCATGCTAAGGAACAGAGCCTTCTGCACATGCGCACATGAAGCCATGACATAATTCCAAACACTGGGCTATTTTCCTTTTTTCTGTCTTTATTTTTGTTTGTCATACTCAGTGTATTGTTCAAAATATTTTGATGGACTTCTCTGCAGATTTCACAGGGTCTAGGCTAGCTGTTCCCACCTGCAGCCATTCGTTGCGTGAGCATGGTTAGCCTGCAGCCTGTAGGTTTCATCTCACTGGATGCACTGGGTTGAGTCTGGTATCGCTGATGATATGACATGATTGTGAATGAGTGGCACACGTAAATACACTGATTTTTTTCTGAAATAGATCATGAACAATTAAAAGATCTCCACGATCTTCATTTACTGAGAGATCAGGAGTACCACACTAAAGTGACACTGCACATTCCTCAGCTGTCCTGACACTGCCCATTCATGTATTCAAAGTTGTTTCCTCAGTCAAATTTCAAATCACACGATTTGCTTGTCTGTTTTGCCCCTTCTCTGACAGACACACCACTAAACTAATAACAGCAAACAGTAGGCTCTTCCCTTTTTTACTTGCCAACATGGCAGCATGGCTGACAACACAGAAAAGATGGTTACTAAAATAAATTCACCATCAGTAATTTAGAACTGGTGTGGTTTCTGCTAAATCAACGGTAAATAATAGTTAATGTTATTCGGAAAGTTTGCAAAGACATGATTGTTGGGTGGCAATACAGCAAGCCTTTTAAACCACTTTAAAAGAGAAAGAGAAAGTAAAGTTAGGGGATATCAGAGAGCACCAGCCTCAGCCACACAGCCTGAAGAAACAAGGCCGGGTGAACAATTTTTTAACTTAAAAGGCACTCGATATAACAGGACAAATAAGCACTGGAAAGAGGTAATCAACATGTTACTCGGCCAAGGATATGATTCCAGAAAATGCCTACTTCTCATTGGTTAATTGGTCCAACATGCAAAAATTGTATTTCAAAAGGAAAAACCCAATGCAGAAGGACTGGCTTCACTTGCAAGAGAATTAGTTGTGCAATCAGTGAGCAGTAATTCTGTGTCACTGAGGGCTATTTTCATTCTTGTTAGTAACTTAACCAGCAGTGTAGCTTGCCTTTAGGCCACAGCTTAACTCTTATCCCATGCTTACAGCCAGGAAAATGGTAAATGTATTCAAGAGATAATGCACCCTTACGTAAATTCAAGAGTAGATTGTTTTCCCTTTTCCTTTAGTGCATTATGTAGGTCTAATGGCTAAGCTGATGTTTGGATGCAGTTAACATAATGCACACATAGAAATGATCATGATTTAATGTTTTCGTCCAACTTACTGTACAGTGAGTTTTCTTAGTATTGAATACTGCTTGCCATAAAAAAAGTATTTATCCAGCATACAGCAGAAATACTGTCTCAACCTGTCTGCTTTAAAAAGTACACATAAGAAGCATGATCTTGAAACTATTGAAAGAAAAGTTACCCACATCTCATGCTGATTACAGGGATAGCTATTGTAGGTGGTTAACCATCGTAAAACGTTCATTCCAAAACTAAGTGTTGCTTTAGTGAATAAAAAAATTGCTTAACACTGACAGTGCTCTGCATTCATAGTAACTGACATTTAAAATTAAACGAATATGCTGAACAGTCTCCAATATTGCGTACTTCTGTTACTATTTTGGATTATGGACTGATCATGAAGTTGTTGTTTTTGGCCTCAGTGTTGCAAGTGCAAGGAATTTGCCCTACTTAAACACTAATTTCTCATGTAGATTGAATACAGTGGAGCATTAGTGTTAGCTGGAAATAGGCACATTGAGCACACATAGAAAGGCTGTTTTTATTAGAAAACAACAGAAAAATTGAATACTGCGCCTGTAGAATTACCAGAGCCAGTGTTTGTGAACTTGACACCTTTGTCTATTCAGTTGATATTTTTGTCTGGGTTGTTTATTACTAACAGGTCAGTCGTAGATAACCCCAGGCAGCGATATGACTTGCATTGAGTTTGGGTTGTTTTCATGTTTCAGCTTGGCTTACTCACCCTCACATGACTACAGGTTTTATTTAGCGACTGTGACCCTGTTCTCTGCAGACCAAGGGTCCTGTTTCTAAAAAGCGGGCAGCTGTGGTAGGACACTGGTTAGGTCCACTAATCAGTTTGTCACTCAATGAAAAATTTTGTAATCGTAAAGGTATTTTGTTTATATTTTCTTCAGTGATATTCTACTGAAGTTTTTTTTTTTTTTTTTAACCAAGAAATGACCAGTGCTACTACTGATTGAAGGCATGTAGGTGTATGGCTACTGGACAAAGAGTGCAGCAAAGTGAATAAAAATAGCACGGGGAAAGACAGCCACTAAAACATAAAACACAGCGACAGTTGTTTGTCAGGTGACAGGGAAGACAGAGAGCAGAAAAAGCCTTCCACAAAAATGTGATACTGGATGAGGGGAAGACAAGAGAGCTGTGAGACAGCTGCGCGTGTCAGTTCCTCTTGTTTGTGTCAGCTTGTGTTACTGTTCAAGTCCACCGAGGAATGAGGGAATAAAGGAGGAGGAGGAAGAAAGGTTGATGCAGGGATATGTCTGACTTTCTCCAGACTGGGGTTTTAAGGGAATGGGAGAGGCAAAGAGCAAACAGAGAAAATGTCAAAGTAACCGTTTTTTTCTTATTTCAGTCTCATTTGGGTTGAGGGTGCTTGAGGCTGTCTGTATTTCAAGTACAAGTATGTATTTATCTTTCTCGTATTCTGACAGTTAAATACTAAATCTGTCACTTTTCTTTCTAGTCCCACTCAAGAAATAAATCTCCCTTTCATCTCATCTTTTTTTAATTTGAAACTTGATTTGTTGGCCAGGAATTCTGCAAAATGGTATAAAAGACTCTGATTTCATTCTGTTGAGATTTCTAAATTAGAATAACTCTTTGCAAGTAGCAGTGCCCAGCCTATTTCAAAAGAGGATCTAATATTAGTTTGCTAATGGCATTCTCTGGCAACAAGTATGAAACCAAATGTATCTTTACTGCTAGACCTGTTGGAGTTCTTCCAAAACCAGGCATTTTGCAGTGACATTGGCCAAGGATTTTTGTGTTGCTGTGGCAAAGGGAGGTTGATTTCCTACAGGCTGAATGGCAGTGGTGAAAGCATGACTGTCAAGAGGTGAACACAGTGATCTTAACACCTGATGATAGAGGTGGCAGGACTCTGAGGTATTCTTTACCCACTTCTAGGCATATATTTAATCTTAAAGTATTGTGTGCACTACTTTGAAACAAATAGGCTACACAAACTCACCAGTAAATAAACTCACCAATGCATACTCGCAGTAAAGCAGCAATAGGTAAACAGTCTTATAAGAAATAAACTCATAAGGAACGTAAGGAAGTTGAACACTCAGCTCTATATGATCGACATAATAATCCATAAATCAAATTTAGCCTCATCTCTGTAGCATATTCAATATTTTCAAGACATGATTATGACTAATTATCCCTTTCCAACACTGGAAATTATATGTCCAGCATATCAATGTTACATTTAATGTTTCCTCAAACAATATTCAGAAATCGTTTTCTATTCACACAAATTAGGCGTAATCTTATTTATTTTGTGTTAATCATAATTTTAGCCTGTGGGCGGCAGCAATTTCGCAATACTGCACTGAATGGCTGGGGATTAGAACTATCTAAGATATCCCGTATCAGATAATTGCCAGCAATAATCATCATGATAACGCAGAAACAATAAATATTTTACTCACGTTTTAAATGTAAGTCACACACACAACAGGATCAGTATTGGTGGGAAGATGAGCTGCAAACAAATAAAGTCTGACTACTGTTGGAAAGTTGCCCTGTGTTCAGAACTAAACTACCCAAATTATAACATAGAAATCAACATTTAAGCTGAATGCCTTTGACATGTCAGTGATTTGCAGCATGCTATTTGATGTGGTCAGTCAGACTCAGCTGTGATGTTGTGGTAGTGCTGTCACAAACTGAACTGACTTTACTCTTATTACATGAAGACTGCATGACATTAAAATTCACAAGTTTCACTTGGCAAACAAATGCACACATAGAGATTTGATCAGTGAAAAGAATTATTAATAGTTCACTGAGAAACAGTGAAATAAGTTCTATTCCTTCCTGTGGCTGGGAGGCAGTGAGGTCCATGGGAGGGCCCTTGCCTCCAAACCAAGTAAGGGCAGTACAAAAGCTGATGAGGCCACAGTGTCCTCATTAGTCCCTGAATGACAGAAACCACCATGTAAACCAATGTTGCTGTAAGTGTCAATGTTTTACAGCTGTATGTACTGAGAGTTATTCTGTTCGCACCCTTTACATAATTGGTTGATATGAAGAAAAGGTGTAAGAAAAGCCGGGCAAGCCTCTGTAATAACTGACAAATGTAAGCAGACTGAAATGTTAGCGAGCCAGTGAAGCTGTGACTGCATTTTCGACTACAAAGTACTTATTATGAAAATGCTGGTTTAATAAGATTGGAGACATACAAATCATGTGAGTGACATCAATATTCCACCAATCGCTTTCTTGTCCAAAGCTGAAAGTGATGTGGGGGAGGGGGGTGGTTATGCAGTAGCAGTGTATCTCAGTATGTCTAGTAACATCGGGCAGCACAGGCTACTCAGAAAATCTTGCCAGTGTGTTATAGGTTACATCTGAGAACTTTTGCACAAACACTCATTCAACATACTTTCTGGTGGAAAGGCACATTTAATGTCACTCTTTAAATGTGTAGTGTGAGGGTTAGGGTTAGGTAATGAATGAAGCTCATACTGATATTGACAGTTATCCAGATGCTGTGACTGCTGTGACCACTTTCTGTTTTAATAGTGATCGCGTACATTATCACAAGACAAGGCGTGTAACCTAAACAACTCATTAAGACAATGCTCAGTTTATTACCAAAGCTGATGGTTTCATTCATACCAGTATGAGGCTATCAGACAGCCCAATCAAAAATATTCTGTCTACCCAATTGGCAACTACCTCTGTACAGTGTGTGTGTGTGTGTGTGTGTGTGTGTGTGTGTGTTATGCATCCACTGCCAAAATAGACAAAACTTTTTAAGAGGTCCAAACAGACTGCAGCATGTCAAGGAAGTGGAGTGTCTGCACAGGGTAGATAAGTTAACTCCTAGAAGGGAAACTGTGTGTCTGGACCACTTCAGTATCCACACACAAAACACTTCTGCTCTGTTTTGGCAACAAAAAGGAATTGTTTCATTGATATGCACAACCTGTTCGTTGTTACCTGCACGGAACTCGTCTAGTTCACCAAAATGCGTTGAAATGTGTTGAAAGCCCATAAGGGTTAATCAGGTTTGATTCCTGCGCACAACCAGAGGTACTGACATGCGCGTGCCTTGACCTAGCTATGCAAATTATTACAAAATCAAACATGAAAATGTGACGGCAAAAGGCCCAAATTTACATTGTACTAGCTGTAGAACTATTGTGCTTTTTACATAATTTTAACTAAAACCCTGGCCATTGTTTCATACAGGATCTACTGATTGAGAATTGTTCATGGCTACTTTGCTATTGATTTGATCGATTATGTTACCATTAATCCAAGCACTTAATTTACAGTGCACATACTGTACTTTATTTCATTTCCCCCCGTCAAGTTTTTGGCAGTATGTGCTGTTTGATTTCTCAGGGGCAGATTGAACAGATCATAAAGCTAGTTATTTGGCTTAGTGCTTTCCCTTAATCAGTTGTATTAACTAACAGTTGTGTTAGTTGCTCTATTGCCTGTGATAACTGCAGTAAATAAGCACGCCAGCAAATAAACATGTTGCAATGGCAAATAAGCTTTTTGATTCAACACACTTCATGTACAATTATAATAGCTTACATGTATTACAAAGGATCAATGCCTACAGTAAATAAACATAACACTGAACACATGTGGCATGTGCAAATAAGCGCTTGAACTAACAGCACATCTCATGAACCAAAAACAGTACATATATGTACAGTATTAGCTTGATAGATAGACACATTGATAGATATTTCTTTTGGATGTCAGAGGCGCATGGGGTGATAGCAGGTTGAAGCCCAATAATTGGAATTCTATCAGCAGATGACTTTAGGTCGACCTTGTCAGTTTCACTCAAGGCCTGTGCCTCCCACATCTCCAGAACTGCAGTTAAAGTTACAGCGACCTACTTACTTCAGAACTTGGCACAACTGTGGAAAAACAAGGTTTTTGCAATGCATATTTCAGGGCCTGAAGTGGAAGCATTCATGCTTTCCTTCAGAACTGACGGGGTGCCTGTTTATCACTCTCACCTTCTTCTCAAGAAAATAACATACTGGAAAATAGTATAATCAACTTCTGTGCATTGTCCTTCATTTTCAATCAAACAAGGAGCTTTTCAAAGTTGCTGTACCCCTTAGTGATGGAGGTAGGCTGGACTTGCACTTAGTATTAAATAGTTTATCTGTCCTTTGGGAAGCCAGTGTCCTCACAAAACGCAACGACTGCATGTGGACAGATGTTTTCTTAGATTTAAGAATTGCTAATGCCCCCACCCACCTCTCACTCCAATTGCAGAAAATTTGGAATATAATCTTAATGAACTGTCATCACACAAATGTGGGCATTGCACTTATGACAGCCAGCACATTCTGAAGAGCCCCTTGCTCTGCCTCTGAGGTCCAGAGAGTTGTTGTTGGCATATTAAGTTTCAGATGTGCAAATCTAATGGCTGGCCATGGCTGCTAGTGGAAATTTCCACTTCACATTCAGGCAGCAGCCTTTGAATGTGGTGTGGTGGGCTCACCACAAGCAAACTACAGGACTAATCGGTTGGGGTTATTGTGAAAGATGGAAAGATATTTCATCAGAGGGGAAATGGAGGTCAAGGGATACATAACTAGTTTAACTTTTGTGGGGGAAGGGGAGGCACTTGGTCCTTTTTGTTGGTGTGACTCATATGAAATGTAATCTTGGGTTCAAAGGTCATTATTTGTCCATGTGATTTATGTACTAATGGCACAACCACTATTGATTATGAGTGGGGGTTTAGAGGAGGTCTGTTGGGATGAGGGGGAGGGGTCTGTTCACTGTGTTTGGGTGTCATGTTCACAGGCTGTAGACCTTGCAGATATCTGTCCAGAGAGTTTGTGGTGCAACTCTATAGATTTTTTACACCAGGTCTAAGTAATGAGCAAACTAATATAAACAAAGGAGGAAGGATGAGGATGGAGAAGGAGCTGCAGGCTGCTGAGCATACATAATTCAGTTAAAAAAGAAGGCTGCACACTAAAAAAAAAAAAAAAAAAAAAAAAAAGACAGAATTAGGCTCTGCCTGTTGGCTGTTTAAAATAAACATAAGTAAAGGAATTGTGGGGCTTTCCTTTGTTTTGAACTAAAATAAACACTAACTGCACTGGAGAGAGCCAACGTGTGTTAGGGGCAGGGGAAAGACTTAATACTGGTGATTCTATTCCTATTCTGTGTAGGGATGCCGAAACAGAAAAGAAACTGATACTGATACCGACACTGGTATCAGTATCTGGTGCTGATACTGTACTTAAGTAGTCATACTCATGAAAATGCTCCAGTACACAAACGGATGCCATTAATGTCAGTCTCACTATGCTATGCCACCAGGTTAGTACCAAAACACAGAGTACATGTTGATTCAAGTGTTGCAATCAGTTTTGTGTTAAGTTTCTGAGAAAAGAAAAACATGGTAACTGCAACATTAACAAGCCAATACGAAGTGATGGAAACTTGCTAATACAAAATGGATACAGCTTGTCGCGTTGTCATGTGCATGTAAATCCAACCACGAACCGCTAAAAAACTGAACATTGGAATTAGATAAAAATTTTGGCAGTGTGGACCTATGATCAAGTTGGTAATTTGGTACTTGGTATCGGCAAGCAACTAAAAGGGAGTACTCGTACTCAGTCTGAAAAAAAGTGCATCCCTGTTTCTCTGTCATATGGGAAGCATTTTTACTGAAGTATGTAGTTATGCAGACAGTAGTGATGATATGTAATCCTTTATTAAATTATTATTGTCTTGGTGTTGTGAAGGGAGGGGTCAGTGAACAGTATAAAGGCAGACATAAATCAAACATTAACCAGCTTCTCCGTAGACCAGCCTCTGATTAAGGTGATTTAATAAACCTATTTACTGCATCAGATTTCAGGTTTATTTTAACTTACGTATAGCACTTGTAAGAAAAATGTGGAGAAGAACCACCACTAATCTGGCTCAAGTGATAGGTATTTTGACCACAGTGGACCAAGCCCTTGTACACTGTAGTCCCTCTCATCTTATTGAGTAGATTTTCCATAGGTACTTTTATTTTGCCACAATCCATTTAGCTGACTATTGATCTGGCTGTGTTGCTCCTGCTTGAGACCTGCCAGGTGCAGTGTAATATTACCAGGATCATGTAGGGGAGCTGCTCGTTCTTGGGGTTTATTTGGCTTTGGGTTTGGTGGGATGGGCTTGGAGGCATCTCCAGTTTCAGCTCAGCTCCGGTCTCGATGCTGAAGCAGTTGCCAGCAAGCTCTCAGAGCTCACATGAAGTTAAACAGCTGAGGGTTCAAGAATAATCCACAGAGCAGAATTTCACCCCTTACGTCACTGCAGCCTTTGCACGATGATGAATTATATAATTTGTGAAGAGCATAACAAGAAAGGAAGAGTTATTTTGTCTGACATGTTGTCCATTGCATTAACTTTGTCTCAACTGTGTAAAATGGCAATAAAGACTGAAGCTAGGAATGGAGTTTCAAAATTTTGAGGACAGCTTGTGACGTTAGTATGCTGAATTTTCTTTTCCCCACGCTGAATTGTTACTAGGCCACAATTTATTTATTATATTATTAAATTTACGCCAGCCATCAATTATAATTGCACTGTAGTTTACCAACAATGCAGCCTATATGCACAAATCTTGTTATTCATATGAAAACATTTTTTCCTTGCAAATGCAAGGTCAACTTAATTGCAATTTTCAAGCCACTGTTGTAAAAGTGTCAAAAAGCAGCTGTATTTATGGCAGCTGCAACTGCTGCCATACTGTCACCTGGCACTGTGCTCTTGTGTTGTCCATTAAGGATCTAGCCTTATTCATCCTGTTTCACAATACTGTCAAGTGACCCATTAGAGACTCATCTGTATGGATGTAACAAAAGTGCATGATACTCAATTTTGCAATGCCAAATACTGGCAATATGAATCACCAAGTTCAGAGGAAATCCCATTGTCAGAGTGTGCAATTAGAACAGTGTTTTCACTTTCACAATGAGCCAAAGGCTGGGAAGTTTTAGTTTTGGTTTAGGTTTTGGCAATCACACTTCAAGAAAACTCAGCTGAACTCATGACTGTTTATTCATTGTAGGCGGCCAGATTGCAAAACCGAAAATTAGGACACTGCCAGGTTTTAACTTTGCTCTGTGAGTTTCCAGTTGAAGAGGAAATTGTCAGTAAGTCACATGACAAGACAAAGTTTGCTTGCCAAAACTGGAACTCAGCTTTGCCTTACAGGTGAACTTAGCTACACTTGGCCATCATAATGCAAAATTCCCAGTTACTAATGAATGGGTAGATGCAGTTTTTGGGTCTTAAATAGGGTTTTAGAGATCTTGAAAACACCACTGCCCCTCTTTGCTCTCTTTTTCAATTGAGAAATTTCCATGGTTGTGAAAAATTCACTGTTTGTGGTTTATGTTTTGGTTTTGGTTTTGTATTACCTCTGAATTGAACTGGGTTTTTTTCCAGCCGCAATTGTCCTTGTTCAGATTGTACTCAAACTACTGTGATAATATCAAACAGTGAACATAAGCAGAAATGTGGAAGAAAACCCCTTTGTTGAGTAGATAAGTGATGACTCAGGCATACCGGTGAACACCCTTGGAGAATAACGTGGGTGTAGTGTGGGTCAGCATTGCACTAGGAAGTAAAATTATACACACACCTGTTCTGCTAAGAGCATTAACACTGACATTACCTGTACCTCTCTGTCAGTGATGTTTGTTCCACACATTTGGCTTGTAATGTTATTCAAAGGACGTTTCACTGGGCATGAAAAGCTTAGTGTTGGTTTCATATTTTTCCTCCTCCGCTAAACAGAACCTATGTTGTATGTTTGAGTTTGTTGCTCAAACACAGGTAAGGCCATGCCAAGCCATCAAAGCTCTACTCAAACCCAAAATATGAGTTCGGTACACATGGACACGTGTTGCAGCAGCGTTTTTCATGTGTATTTGTATGCTCTGATGCACTGAATCGTGTTTTCCCACCAGCCTCTGAGTCTTAAACTGCTCAGTATGCTTATCTGTACACTAGTCAGTGACTGAAGAATAGTCATTTGGCTGATTTGTGAATTGTCCCCCAGATAATAATTAGTCTGTTTTGTTGGTTGCTTGGTAGTTGTGTTCAGCCGCATTCTGTGGCTTGGACTGTCTTGAACAGAACATGCATTTCTGTACGTGCCAATGCCTCGCCACACAGAACTCTTTAAGTACAGGATTGGCTGGGAGGTTTCGCATAAAGGAGCTTGTATGAACATGACCTACCAAATGATGGTTTGCATATATAGATCCAACGCTGCTATGTGAGTTACTCATTTCAGGACTTGAGGAAAATCTTACACAATGCTGCTCATCCTGGATTACATGAGAAAATTCCAGCCAACCCGAAGAACCAAGCGAGTACTGAAAAAATACTGTTGAAATGTTTTTGTTGGGTAAAGCTGGTTTCCTCTTTTCTGACATTTCATTCTTTTTTTTGAACACCTTTTTTTTTTGTTTACATCACAAGACAGGAAATACTTCCCAATGACTGTGAGAAGAGTGATTGCCCATGTGCACTTGCACTCATTTCTCAGGAATGTGATGATGTACTGCACATAGTCTCATTGCTGGTTATGTAATAGGGTGAGGTTATGTGGAAGTGTGTTAGAGAGAGGCTGATGGTAGGACAAACGCTGGGTTTAAGGCTTGTTTCTGTGTGACAGATAGTGTTTCTGTGTGACAAATAACTTCACATCTGTATGCACATACCATATTTAAGTTAAAGCTCTTGCAACATTCAGCAATAGATCAAGAGACCTCCCTATAGCCCTGTCAACTTTGCCTCACTGTACATTTGCGTTTTCAGCCCCTCTTGTCGTGTCCTCTGTCAAACATGCCATTTCGGCTTGTTCTGTCCTGAGTGGGTGATTCAGTTTTAAAAGGGAGGCAGATTGGAAGGTATTTTTAGATGCACAGGAAGCCATTTAGTACCAGGAGTCATCGAGGAGGGAGCTCGGGAATAAGTGCTAGGCCTAGGCTATAGTTCATTTTGAATGTCATAGAGTTTGCTTGCATTTTCTTCAGTTTGGGAGATTGGATAACTTTATAGATACTCTGCTTAGAGTTTTTAATTGTGGTGCAAAGGTTAGTTATCCTTGTAGCCCTTAGAAATATGATAGAAAACAACAGGGACAATGAAATGGCACACAATTCATATTCACAATTCAAATATCAAGTCATATTTGTCCATGTCTGACTGAATTAGCAGCTCTCATTGATGTATTTTTTCTTCATTTCAAATAGTTTGTATGGGCTCCTTTCATAATATAAACCCGTGTTGTAGCGTGTGACAGCTCAGACTCATTTTAGTAGTAAGGAAGTTGTTTACTGCTCAGAGGTAAGATTTCTAGACGACTGGGTGGGTCTCTAGCTCAGCGAATCTTGATACGTGCTGCACTGTAAGTAGGGGTGTTGCACAAAGGAAGGGGGGACAGTCTTATGCTGCAGAGCAGAGGAGAACGACTAAGTCATCTTGAATATTACATTTAAGACTGTCTGTGTAAACCTGTGGTCTTTACCCTAACTTGCCCGACTTTGAATACAGCAGCAGTGATTCATAGAGAGCCTTTAAATATATTTCTATAGCTTGTGTCATAGAAATATACAGTTGTTTCTGCTGGGAAGCATGAAGGCACCACTCAGATCTGGTTTGAAAACCAAAAAAAAAAAAAAAAAAAGAAGCAGAAATCATGGCCAAATTCACAGGCAGTGTGTACTCTATGCCAGGGGAAGCAGTGCACAACAGTGACAAGTCCCAAATAGTTTATGATGTCCAAAATGCTGATATACTTACCCCTAAATACAAAAAAATTATCTGATGGATTCATTTGTCAGTTCAAGTAATAAACTCATTCCATTGATCATTGATTTAATGATAGGTTACCGTAAGAGAGGGAACTGTGTTGAGTGATATCCAACAATCGTCAGCACCACATATGGAGTTGGGCTTAGCCTTGTGTCTGCTGGCTTGGCTCAGTAGGGAGGAGAGACAAGTCTGGCATTGTGAGTGCATTCATTCTTGCCCCCTCCTCCTCTCTGTTCTGGATAGCCTCAGACATGTTCAGTCATGTCCCCTTTAGTCTATGGAGAGGGAGGGCTTGACTGACACACCCTTTTATTCCAGGGTTCCTGCACTGAATGGAAAAGTATGAAGAAGTACGTAATACGATTTTGATAATTTCCAGGTCTGGATAATTATGAAAAAAGAGGAGAGAGAATAGAAACATATTTGCATCTCCAGACTATTGCTTGTATTTATAGTTTTCTATAGTGTAATTCAGAAATTGCAATAATGTGTGAATCATACATGCAGTATATTTTGATAGCTGAATGTGTTTTCTTGTGAATGGGTGGGGCAGAGGGATCCAAACACCTCTCCATATTACGGTGCGCAGTTCAACGGTGGGTCTTGCTGTGCTTTCCCATCCAAAGCCACAAGATGGGAAAAACTTTCTGATAAATGGCCAGGATTACCCAGAGGTTGGTGAAGGACTCTAAAACCGAAAAAAAAAAAAAGCACGGTGCACTCTGTTTCAAACATCTCTTGCATGGGCGAACCAACCGTCACAAGTCATATGCAAGAGAAAAAGCACAGTGATGTTGTGAAGGCATCGTCAGCACCCAGTATCTCATCATTTTGTTGCTCTGGCCACCAATGCGAGGCTGTCGAGTGTTGAAGCCTGCAGCACATGCAATAGTTGGCGCGCTTACATGCATGATAAACATAGCTATCAGCAGTTTGAGATGTCAAACATGGTCTGAAACAAATCCATTGAAACGGAAAATGTGCAGGAACCCTGATACTCAGGAACTGTTTTTATTGTACATGAATCACATCTAGGAAGGTGAGGTAGGTTCTGACTCAGGTATCTTGTGCATTGTGTAAATATATGCTTATATAATTTGTGAGAACCTTTGTGCTTGGCCTGATTTATATTACAAGCCAGGGTGAACTGATTTCAGCTGACTACTTTTTAAATAGTGAATTCAGTTTTTAATGCGGGATGTTCCCATGAATCCAGTTGCTGTATTTATTTTAGCAGCCTTGTGCCCCTGGACCACCTAGCTGGTGACTGTTTCTCTTTGTCTGGTCACACACTGAGCTCACAGATGTGGACTCTGTGTTTCCCACAGAATGACACTAACTGTGGTGGTGGTGGGGTGGCGATGAGATTGGCGAATATTATGGTCTGTTGAGTAGAAAACATTAGCCTATTTCTAGTATTTCTTATTTCACCATTTTAATTCTAGTTAATTCTCTATTTTTATTTTAGTGTTTTGACTCAAGCTATTTCTTACCTCGTTTTTTCCTTCAGTTTTTTCACACACACACACTTCTTGGGTCTCTGACTGCCCACACACTGGTTCACCCCGCCCCGCCGCGCCTCTTTATCTCATATCTCTCTCCCTGTGTGTGTCTGCTCCATTGACTTTCTTCGTCACCAGTATTAACTTGCTCAAAAAAACAACTCACGTCTTGGATTTTTTATTTATTTATTTATTTATTTTTTAAACCCGTGATTCCATTTTCACAACAGAAATTGAGCTATGTATGGAGGTGGCTTCAAGTAGTGACACGATCGAAACAAACATGGTATTGAATGAAACTTCCCTCATCCAATAATCTGTAGTAGTGAGGCATTTAAGGTGCCAAAAAGGTATGTAATTTTGATACACAGCTGTACTAATAACATGTTTAAGACTGTGTGTTCGTGTCTCGGCAAACAAAAGTGCTGGTTACATGAGGGGTGATGTAAAAGTGGCGCTATGCGGAGCGTCACGGTTTACTACATTGATGGGACATCCTGAATGTGGGCGGTCGTTGTTATACCTGAGCGGGCTGGCCGTGTGTGGAAAATGCTGAGACTACCATAGGAGGTGATGTTTTATACAGTTTTTCCCATGGAACTAATTAAGAATTTCATGCATCCATTAAAGCTGCTGAGGCAGGTTTCGGAAGCTGACATTTGGCTTGAATTAACCCTTGTGGTGGTGAATGAACATATGAATGAGATAATATATCAGTTTTGCTCTTAAGTTGTTCATCAGATCGCCATTGGCCATCGCCATTGTATTTTTTTTTTCTTTATTTCTTTTTTGTATACCGTTTTTCACCAATTAATCGCCCGGCCGCAAAGAGCCGCCTGGTTCTTTTAAACGCCCGGGGTCTGCACCCATTTCGCGTATTAAACGCCCACCCGAATAACCGTCGGGGCGATTATTTGCATCATAATGAGGTAACCCAAAATAAGGCTACTCACCTTATTGTTGCAGAAGTAAACAGTTAGCTGCACAATAACTGCGCGGCACTTCTGTTTTCTGTCAAAATAAGAGCGCTAGCTAACGTTAGAAAAAAAGGGTGTACCGTAATCTTAAATTGCCCGACTGTAAATATGTTGGACAGTAACTGTCATCACAATAATGGCCTGGTGCAGGTCTGTACAAAAATAAATAAAGGCCTGCAGCGAATAGCCGCCTGGTTCTTTTAAACGCCTGGGGTCCAAGTTGATTTTGCGTATTAAACACCCGGGCGATTAATTGGGGAAATACGGTATATATTTTTGAATTTACTACTATGGCTTAAAGATCATGCATGATAAACATTTCAGGACAAGTTTTTTTTTTTTTTTTTCCTCAGATGTAAATTTTATATTATAACCACAGTTACTTTAAAAAATATGGCCCAAATACTCATACACAGTACATAAGACATTATTATCAATAAATCACCATTATCATAAACATAATTTAACTATTAATATTGTTATGGGTCCACCTTTAGCTGACAACGACATGTACTGGAATTTCTGTACTGTAGTGTGGCTTTTGTTAATTTCAATCCCCCATCAGATTGCTCTGAACACTGAGCAGGCACCCAACTTCATACTCTGCAGTTTCCCACAGTCTGACAGCTCAGTGGTGGCGCCGGGGGAGGGCCGACTTACTTTCAATGGAGCTTGTTCTACACAGAGAAGGCAATGTGCTGCAAAGGTTTTTTTTAGGAAAAAAGTGTAGAGGATCTTTTTTTTGTTTGTTTGTTTTTGTTTCTCAGACAGGTTTCTGTAGCGGTAGACAGTTTTAATACAGTGGTGGGCATCTCTACGTATGCAGGCTATATTCTGTAGGATTCATAAAAGTTCTGCAAGCAGGTGTACCAGTTGTGTAGCAAATCTGATTTCAGCATGAGGGAATTTTTTTGTTTTTCACTTTACCGTCATGACCCATGTATCTGTTCTTTTCAGTGGCTTAGCAGCTTTCTCCACTGCTACACCTCTCTAAAACAGCTTTCTTTATATAGAGCAAAGGGAGTATGGTATTATACTAATGATGGATTGTGGGCATGCGCCTGACAGTCTAGAATGATCCTGATTCACTAACACAGGCACCGGGGTTAGAACAAAATTGACTGGTACACATGTGTTGTGACCCTGGCTGCAGTATTGCATGTGTGCTTATTCTGTGCGCAAAGTAAGAACATTTCTACACATGTTGGTGAATCTGGGCCAGTGTCAGTTCAGGGACCAAAAATAGTATCATTTAAAGAGTCAGGCTTAAATCTGTTTGATTTATGCACAACAAACTGATTTTAAAGGGTTATTATGTCAGTTTTCATTGGTGGGATCTTTGCTTTGATCATTGGAAGATGATTTGTGTGTGTCGGTGCAGTGGGGAAATCTGGAAATTCCTAGCTTTCTCATTTCTCTCTTTCCTCTTTATTTCTTTTTTTCTTTCTTTCTTTTGCAGAATATCCATGAGCTCCGATTTCCAGCACTACAGTTTCAGGATGCCAAACATAGGGTTCCAGAACCTCCCCCTTAATATTTACATTGTGGTGTTTGGGACGGCCATCTTTGTCTTCATCCTCAGCCTTCTCTTCTGCTGCTACTTGATAAGGTAAGAGCCATACACCCTCTAGCTTTGGCTCTTTGTTTAGCATTTTGACTGTGTGTTGTGGTGGTTTGCAGTTCGGGCTTATTGCATTAAGTGCCATACAGGGTTTCTTAAGTCAGTCAAGTTAAGTGTTCGTTAAACATGCTCCTATGAGTAGGTACATTTCATTAAATGTACATGATAAGCAGATTTTTGAACACAGTTTACATGAGATGTGAAGGCTTATTGTCACAGATTGCCATGATGCAATTGTACACAAACTGTGGCATTTTTGCATTTCACATCAATTAAGCTCTTAAATTAATGGTGCAGTGTCCACGTGTGCTATTTTACTGTAGCTGTATTCAGATTAGCATCGACAGGACACATCAACAAGTTCCAGGTGTTCTTAATGTCATGGCTTAGCAGCAGTGGTGAAACTTTATTTGTAAATCTCCCAATAAAGGGGAAGCTCTTCAGCCTAAGTCAGTACCAAGCATGTGTGCATTTCGAATTTGTTGAACTCCCATGATCTGTGCAACGTAGTTAGTAATGTTTTATATTGGCTGACCAAGTACATTTTTTATCCCACATACTGTATGGCACTTGGGACTGTGGCTCCAGTTTATTTTGGATCACAGATCTGTTGCTTTTTTTTCTTTTGGAAATGTGTGTTTTCTTATTGCTTTTAATGAAATAGTTCTTTCACCAAAGAGAAGAATGTTTCAACAGCACAGTTTGGAGAAGGTAGATGAAAAACTACAATTACTGACTTGATAATCTGAATTTACAGGAAAAACATCCCAAGTTGCAGTTTATTTGCTGCATTTAAAAAAAAAAAAGATTTCCTTTTCTACTAGGAAACAAAGTAATTGTTCATTTTAAGAAATTTGGCCTGCTTATTATATATTCAGTATATTAGGTATTGCTCTGTAATAATAAGGCACAAAAGCATATCTTATCTGATTAATCGATGGGGTAATCAGTAGAATACTCAATTACTAAAATAATTGAAAGCCTCAGCCATGTCTGGTCCAGTCAAATTTTACTTGGCCACTATTGCTAGAAGAGTTATCTTCTGACAGTGGCAAACTGTGGAACTAATGTCCAGCATCTCTAAGATGGTGAGAAGCAGCAGTTCCCATCAAAACTCACCCCTCGCCACCTTGTCCAGTCCTATCCGGCAGGGTCATTGGTAAGTAGGTTAAATGCACTCCTGTGTTATTATCAAACCCAAAGAGAAACCTTTTGACTTTGGTCTAGCTCCGTGATTCAATACTGAAAGTAAAGTTTGTCAGATTACCAAGTCATTTGAAGGAAAAAGGAAAAAATAAAAAGCAATTTTGCTCCATAAAACAGCTTCTAAAGATGCAGTCTCCTCATGCAGATCAAGATGAGGGATGGGTTAAATCGTATGCACCAACAGGAATGACTTCACAATTCAAAGCCTCCATACTGAAATGTGATTACAAGGGTGTCAGAATGCAGATGAGTTAAGGTAATTATTAGGCCTAAAAAAATGAAATGGTTAGACTTCTTTCAGCTTTATATTATTCACATTTTAGTTTCACCTCAAAAATGATGCATCAAAATAATAGTGTCCTGTAGTGTTTCTGCAGACAGCTTATTGCCCTTGTTTGGATCCCCTGCTACAGACAGGTGAATGAAACGAACGAGTCGTGTGTTGGAGTTGGTGTGTGAATACCCACCATGCTGACAAAGACAAACACACACACAGACTGAAACAAGGCTGAACATTACAGTAGTACTCTATTACCTCCGTCAGTGGGTCCATAGTCCACACAGACACATATGGAAAATATGCAGTGCAGCACACACAAGGATTGAGAAATATTTCTTGAGCAGGGAATATTTTTAAAAGAAAACCAGAGGCAGTGAAGGAGGCCTTGAATGGTCAGTTCATGAGCATGACAGAAACATTTATGAATTGGTACAGTAACCAACTGCAGGTTGAGCTTTCACAAAACAACCCACACCTACATTTTTTTTTAAGATTTATTTTTAACATTTATTTAGAGCTCATGAATGTCCAATGAAATGTCTTTATATATGATTAACGTAAGATAGACCAAACCATTTTAACTGCACAGTGATGGCTTGCATGCATATTTTATTTTACATTTTCAGTTGCCTGACTAACTGCAGTGATATTATGATATTTATTGCATTAAGGGAAAGGTTGACTTAGACGTCCATGTTTTTCAGCCACAAGTTCACCTTGCTCCCTCTCACCACTGTGCTAAAAGGGTCATTCAGCAACCCCCCCCTCCCCCAGCCACTCACCCCTAGACATCCGACTCCAGTCATTCACCCATGACCCCTCACCCTTGACCTTGACCCCCGCCCTCGGGAGTCTCTGCACCTTTACCTGCTGGTCTCTTTCAAAATGTCAGTTTCTCTCCTAGACTGTGCTGCTTGTTTTACAGATCCCTCTCACTCTGCTGCGAGAGGTTAAGGTTACTTGTAATGAGGTAAATCTTACAAACCTATGAATCTCTCTTCTCTCTCTTGCTCATACTTTTTCCCTTGGTCCCTCCCTGGCTTTTACATATTTTTATTTTTCTGTACCTAGACTTTTCCTATCCCGTGCTCCTCCTGTTCTCTCCTTGTTCACTGAGTTGTTTGTTTTTCCTTGTTGTTTTTATGCCCAAGAGTTTGGTGAAAACCTGGGTGAACATGATCTTTTATCTGTATGGTACTCTCCTTTTAATTTGGAGTTTTGCAAGCCTCTTCAGAGTACCTCAACACTTACATGAATGTACTGTATATTAATGTTTTATTCAGTGTATCTATTCTTGTGATATTGTGAATTGATATTTTGCTTAGTGCTTGTTTTGACAAGAAAGTAACATGAAGACTTACAGTCTTTTGCATGAAGCCTGTTAATATTCAAGTAGGCTTACTAGTACACTAGAGATATTTGACAGAGGTCGGTAAAATGTCAGTGTGTTGTCAGAATTTACACTTTCTCTACACTTTGTTAATCTTTGAATTTGCCAGGCATCAGTCTCGTGACTGTGGTTAGGCAGAATCATAATCAACACAGGCATATGCTTGCACACACACACACACACACACACACACACACACACTCAAATGTTATCACACTCAAGAATGGATTGCCCTCTCTTTGCTTTGCTGCCTCTGTCTGAAAATAGCTGAGGTATGTTTCTCTCCATATGCTAACCTTATGTAGCCTTTATGGTTCTGTTCCAGTGGATATATAGGTTAGTATGTCAGTAGTTTCCGTCCTTGGAAAGTGCAAATACTAGCAGCACCTCAGAAAAAAAAAGGTTTTAGTCGCTGACCAGCATGTTTTGCACATGGCCTTTATCAGGGTGTGTAAAATAATTAATGTAAAAGTCTCTATAAATGCATAAAACAGCTAAAATCAAATAATAGATTGAAAGACAGTGGAAATGACCAATATATAGTCATGTGACAAACCAAAAGGCTACCGATTTTTTTTTTTTTTTTCCCATTGCAGCAGTTTAGCTAAAGTGGCCATTTTCTTTAGATACTGAATCTTTTTTTTTTTTTTTTTTAGAAATAAAATATAAATAGTCACCAGCAAAAGGACCTGCAACATTTTATCATAGGCTTCCAGACAGGATTTTTTTCGCAAAAGAATGCAGTGATATTTTGGGCCAGATCTCTTCCTTGGACTCATGATAGGACTCTGTCAGTGCAGTGACCTTTGCTGGCAAATTGCAAATATTTTGTTGGCAGTTTGGCAATTTTATGGCTCACCATGACATTTCAATACAAAATGGGTGGTGCAGCACAGTTTTGGCAGCAAAAATTACATTTGTGCCTTTGCTTACTCACACTTCATGATCTTGGTGCAAGCCCTGACATTTTTGTGTTGTTTTTCTGAGTTTAGATGGAGAGGACACACCCACACAGTCCTCCAAAGTCACATAAACCATGTGGGATCAATTCCGATTCGCAAGGGCCAGTGTCCTGCTGACTTGTGGTCCTTTTGTGTAGCCTATATTTGGGTGATGTGTGTGGCCTTGATTGACCCCACACCCACTGATAATTTACTCCTCCTAATCCTAATTACGTAGGTGCAACACTGCTGTGTTTGCACCACTGCGCACAAGATCAACAAAAAATGCTGATCATGCCCCTGTATACTGTTGGCATGAGCCCATACCTGTGTGCCTTTGTGCCTTGATTGGTTATAACAGGACCTTTATTTGTTAGTAACTATTTGATCATTCCATTATCTGCCATTCTCTTGGCTGATTTTAGTGTTTTATGTATTTCATGACGGTTTTAGATGGCCTTATTCAAAAACACAGAGAGAAGCTACAGTGCCAAACATGCTGGTTAAATCTGTTGTAAGAATGTCTTTTCTCTGTGTTACACTGGAAAAGACCTTGTTAGTGGGTGACATTGTACCACAAATACCATGCTGTCATTATAGTATTAATAATACTTGAACATTTAAGGAGAAAATTATTGATGTTTAGGGAAGGTCATTTACTTGTCAAGCAAACGACGAGACCTAAGTAACTCAGTTACAGTTTGAACAGAGAGAAGACAATATGAAACAGGAATATCACCAAATTGAACATGAATACGTGTCTTCCAGATAAGGAAACTAGAGGACATATTGTAATCTGATGTACAGCCTGGAGCTGCTGCATTTATTGCTTAATTCTCTGTGGACATTAGGTTTAATAACACCAATTATTAGGTAGGATAAACTCTATAGCAACAACACATTTATGAAACACAACTGTTATAATGACAGAGGCAGCCAAAGCTACTGGGTGGAATGTGACAGCTCCAAGACAATATAAAATCACCAAGATCTAATAATTAGAGCCTTATGAACACACCAGTTAGAGCCACCTGATGACAGTTGGTTTTGTTTATTATAATGCTTTGAGAGGAAGTTGAAGAGCCAAATTATATCCTGACTGGTTTCGATTATGTTGCCAACAAACTAGTCGGTTCAGTCAGTATCAGAGGCCAAACCCTGATGCAGAAAAAAGAAAAAAGTTACATATATGCCACAGTTTTATGAACTGTATTATTTATATTATATCTCAGTAATACACTAGAATGCAAAGTTTTATCAAAAGACTAGTGAATGGCAAGAAAATGCCGTCTGTGTTTGCTTTTTTCCCTCTCCTTTACCAGGATGTTTTCATGTCAGTTTGTCAGTTTGTGTTTTAGCCAGTTTAGGCAAGTCACTTACTAATCAAAAAGATGTTTTGTCTTTACGTCTCCCCAGGTTGCGGCACCAGGCGCACAAAGAGCTGTATGCATACAAACAAGTAAGTAACCCAGTGACTGACCGACACACACATGTACACACACACACACACACACGCCTACACATCACAGAATATGACTTGTTTAAAAATAATTATGATGATAATAATAGTAATTGTAATAAACTTGAATTGTGTAGCATGTTGATCAGTGTTAGTGCAACAAGTGCAGCTCCAAGTGCCTTGCAATACAGAGTTACATGCACCGAGCGCTTCACATGTAAATCGACATAGAATGAACATAAAAACAGGGATAGAATGCCATTAGCAATGTGACATAAGATCGAAAATCAGCTTTTCTTCAATACTGTTTTCCTCATTTAACAACAATGAGGAACAAGCCAAAAATCTCTTACAGCGTTGTCACACTTTTCAAGCTTGTACTGGTGTTAATGTCATATAGCACCCTTTTTCACAAACTTGAGTTCAAGCAAAGCCATGATGGTACAATGATTCAGTTCATAAAGAGTGGCCAGTTCAGAGATAACAAATCAGATCTCAGGTCACATGAGGTGGTTGATGGTTGAGTGAGAAGGGAATACATGCATGAGGGCTTACTTGACTATGGAACAGATCCAACATAAAGTCACAGATTAACGGTTGCATGGAAGCCCCATGTATCAAATTGGAAATGAAGGGAAAGGGGAATGAAAAAATGATGAGACTCTTGTTGATTCTCATCTTTAAATGACAAAGGTAAGTGAATGTATTCTGTGGCTGCATTCGGGCATATCCACATGTCTTCCTCCTTAGCTCAAACATTAGACAGGTTCTCAGTGTTTCTGCTTCTGCGCTGAACTTCATTGTATCCTACAGAGGCTGATTTATTGTTTGTATTTTAGCAAACTAACATAGATAGATAGATAGATAGATAGATACTTTATTCATCCTGAAGGAAATTCACAGTTTTCAGCAGTATCCACAGAGCACAGAGTAACATGAACAGTTGAAAATAAAGTTATGAGGCACGCAGCTGCAGGAACTTTACAACAGTGACACTCCTCCAGTATATATCCTGCCAGTTTCAAACAAAACAAAGAAGGCTCAAACTCGTCTCCAACCAGTCTCCAGTGTACTATTGTAGGCCCAAGCACACTGGATTGTGTTTAACTCTAGAGGGAGAAAGCGATTCAGCCGGAAAAATCAGGTTCACGGCTAGTTGGAGCTGACCTTGTCAGCAAAGCATTGGTCTTAAGGGTAGCAAGGGGAAGTGGTGGAGGGCATCAACATGACTCTCCTCTTCTATTTATATAATACCAGTGTGTGAAACAGTTTATGGGGCCCGCCAAAACATGTGAAAGGCAAATAAACACACACGTACATACACACTAGCATGCACACGTTAAGAAACACATTCACACTCTGATCTTTCTGTCTCCCCAGCTGCTTGTTGGAAAGCAGTGAGCTTAAGTTGGCCACCTCCTCGATGGGTTATATAAGACCACCAAGCACATGCACGCACGCACACACACACACACACACACACACACAGACAGATGTATATTGGAGACCAGAGACTAAATTACTTGTTATTTCTTTCTTGTGTCCTTCATTCAGCCTGAATAGTTGATTGTTCATAGCAGCTCATGAATAGCACATTCACTGTTGACTCTCATGTCTTTGTATTGCATATGTACCGAAATCTATTCCTGTTGTTTGTTGTATTTGTTTATATATTATTTCTTTGAAATAACACTTAATACAAGATAAACAGTAGTGTTAGTTAGTGATTAGTCAGTATCTCTCATAATATGTTGTCTCTTCTCCCCCTCAGGTTATTCAGAAGGAAAAAGTCAAAGAGCTAAATTTGCATGAGGTAAGCACTTAATCTCATCTCTTATTCTGTTGTCTGTTATTGCCAGTTGATGTGGCGACTCGACACTGTCAATATCTGGCCTATCTGGGGGACGGGAACATTTTGTTGAAAAACAAGTACATACTGTCCTGCTATCTTTGCTAGTTTTGGACTAATGTGCTGCAAAATTCAATAATGCTACAGTCACATTGTCTGACATTTAGATGGATAGGTCATACTCTCTTGTGCATCCAGTATTTTCCACAGGTTGACGGTAGGGCTGTGCGATATGACTATATATTGTGGGACGAGAGAAAATGTCTATCAGTAGAGATTTTCCTATATAGTTTTTATTGCTGGTGTCCCAAGCCACTTTAGGGCAGTATGTTATTTCATTGAAGTGGAGCTCCTAGCTGTCTTGAATGCATCATTGGTACACATGAGCATGAACAACAAACAAACAAACAGGAAAACGAAATTCCCCGCAACACTGCGATGCAGAACAGGACTCAGCCTGCCGAGGACAAGATGAGGAACTTGTGCCTAAAGATGGGGGCACCTCTGCCATTAAACCAATAAATAAACCAATAAACCTCTTCTACCACTTACTGAAAAAGTACGAAAGGCAAGACAAGGAGAGCTAAAAGATGTGAGCTACATGGAAGGAAAGTGTTGAAAGCAAAAGAAAATCTCAGTTCTGTTCAGTGTCGCTTCCACATAAAAAGGAGAAAAGACAAAGTGCCTTTCATTTGTATTTAGGTCACAGAATTATCAAAAGTAGTCATGATGCATGTGGTTTTGTCAGTTTTTAATCATCAAATTTACTGGAAACATATAAAACTACTACTACAGCTTATTTGTGTTTGTTGTACCGTGTTTGCTTTAAAAATGTGTAGTATGCAGTATGAAGCACATGAATATAGGTTTGGTATAAAAATAGCAAGCTAAATTACAGTAAATAAAGCCCTTCTATTTCAGCAGACTGGAATTACAAATGTAAACTACGGTAATTTACACCTGAACGAGAACTCTGATTGTGATGACTAGCTGCAGACAACCCATCTTAACTATGACTAAACTTAAACATAGGGTTCAGGTCAGGGAATGTTTCGTTTTCTGTAAATTGTGGGCTTGTAAATACAGAAACACAAAGCAGTCAGACTTTTACCTAGAAAAGTCACAAGCTGGGCTGTTTCAATATACAGCAAATGTGAAAAGTTGGACTGTGTAATAGATTTACTTTTCATTTTGGGTACCATCAATTGTTTTCATAATTTAGCAAATAACCTGCTCCTTTTAATTTGGTTATGCGTTAACACAGTGGAGTTAGTAGGCAGTAGCAGTGGCTTTATTAAAAGGCTACACAACTTACGGTGTTGATGTATCGCAATATATAGTGTATTTTCTTGTGTTTGGTTGTGTGTTTTTATGGCCTTATGCAGCATAAGGTGGTAAAAATAGATTCCAAGCAGGGTAAAAAAGCTTCACATGCTGCAGACACGCCACCCAGGTGAATATGGGGGGGGAAACAATGGATAACAGTTCACGGCACGGGCATATTCTGTAGCCAGTGTGACTGAGTAAGTGTTGGGCAGGACATGGTGACATAACGACACCAAAAAAAAATTTGCATCTAAAATTATGATTCAGTATTTATTTTTTATGTCTTTTCTCATTTTTTACATAAAGGCTACTAGTGGGAACATCTGATCTGTTTTCATCCTCCAGGTTGTGCCAGTGAATGGAATCTGATGATGCACTGTACCATCAAATATTAATTCCAAATGATACGCTGAACCTTGTGACTCTGAAGGGGCAGTACACTCTGCTGCCATCAACATAAACATTAATAGCTTCAGGAAGGCCAATAAAATGCCCCAAATAGCATGAACATGTTATGCAATGTGCATCAGGAGCAGAGATTTGCTCCACGAGTTAGCATCCCAGTGCAGCTGGTGATGTTTGCAGTATGTCAGGCTGGGATAACTGGCTGGGGTAACATTTACTGCGTCAAAAGACACAAAGTAATTGCAGGATGGACACACTGATGCATTGAATTTGACGTGTTTTCATTCCTTCTCACAAATACCAGAGCCAGAATGCAGAAAAAAACAATACAAATGGAGGAAAATAGCATTAATTTAGGAGGTACCAGGCAAGATGGTACATGTTTGCTAACTTGTGGTTTGGGACGAAAATTGCAATAAAAAAACTTGGAATACTGGGGCACCGCAGTAGCTCGCTGGATAAGAGCGCGTACCACGTGTTAAGGCTTAGTCTTGATCACAGCATCCTGGGTTTGGATCCGACCTCAGGCCATTTGCTGCATGTCATCTCCTTTCTCTCCACTGCCTTTCCTGTCTATCTCTCCTGTGACTGTCAAATAAAGCAGAAATGCCAAAAAAAAAAAAAAAAAAAAAGTTGCAATACTAGCTAACTGTAATGTTGTGTGTGTGTGATTGTTTGTCTTATGTGATAGTGAGTAGAGACAGATGATAGAAAACAATTGCATGAAATGTCGCCATTAAGCTTGGCTGATGCATGCTTTGTCCCATGCACCAGTTGAAAAAAATCCAACAGAGGCAGGCATTCTACGCCTTCAGAAAATTTTCAGAGCAACAACAACGCAGAATCTGCACTGGTGACAGAGTCTCCGTTTTGAAATCAGTGGACTTCTGCTGTGCAGACACATTTTGATGTATTAGGTGTCATCGTGGCTTGAGTCAGTGGGTTTGCGGGCATGTGCGACTGCATGTTGGTTTGATTTTGGTCTGTTTTGAGTTATTACATCACACAATTTCTTGCCATATTGAAATCTTCTTGACATATTGTACAGTGAAAACTAGCATCTTATGGTGCAGTGATGACCTCCTTACTGTTGTTGCTGTATGTCAGCACAGTTGGAAAACTATAACCTCTAACACACACAGCTGTCCAACAGTTGTAACAGTGGGAAAATGGATGCTTTATGTTGTTGATGAGCTCAGTGTGCCTTATTGTACATGCTTATAATGTGCAAATCAAATTCAAATAAAGGTCTTCATTCAGTCCTTCATTCATGGGACACGTCACCCAAGACCACTGTCCCTTTGTAACGCATTGCTGCAAATGAAATGCTTGCAGTAGTATCTACATGTTAATGGGATCATGCCACGCCACCAATCTAAACAAAGTTCTTGTCATCAGGGCTGGAATTTCCCACAGTCCACTGCTGGGTTTCAGTTTGCACCCTGTGCCCTTCATTTTCTCTGTTATTAGAAACTGAGAGAGAGCCTCAGAATGTGTCATGTGAGTGAAGTGTGTGACAGAGCAGCCAAGCTGTTTTGTTTTGTGTAGCTGAAGACAATAACACACACACACACACACACACACACCAGCCTGTGGAATGACCCACTTTTGAAGACAACTACTCCAGAAGGGACTGCCTTGAACTGTGTATAGATTGAGTTGCATGTATCAATTCTCAGCAGCTTTATTCTTACATATTTATGGTAAGGTGTGTGCTGATCAGGGCTCTGGCTTTTCTCAAAGGCCAGATAAGTACTCCTACACTGTGCTGAAGTTTGTATGATGGTGTAACCTGATACATCCTAACTTTGCACTGTTCATTAAAGGATGATACCAGCATCCCTGTGACACTCTGATATGTTGTGTGGAAGACAGCTACATAGCTAAACCTAGAAAGTTAATGTCATGCATGTTGCAACAATGCAACACTCGCCTGTGTATTATAGTAAATAACATCACAGAGGAGTGATTTAGCTACTATAATACACAGGCCTTGAGCGTTCTATTGCAGAAACAATATCTCAAATAAATTGCTGACATGAAGTTTGAAATGTTTTAAATGCCCTGTCAAAAAGTGCTCTTCCCAAACTAAAACTTGTTTAGCAACATAAACCAATTTGAGGGATAGAATTGCTTATAGCCTACATGCAACATTACATCTCTTACAATATTAGTTTTTTAGCCAAGTGTTAAAAAAGTCAAGGGCCTTTGCCATATGTCTTGGAGCTAACTTCCTCTTTTTCTGTGACCGCTACGTGGTGAAGAGTTTCAGAAATCTCATGCCCAGTAATGTTTGTCTTGTTTTTGTTTTCTTATTCAGACTCATAATCTAATAGAAACCTATCTGTTGTTAGCAACACAGAGAATATTGTTTGAGTTAGTTATTGTCAGCGGCTAGCTAGTGTAACAGAATCAGAATCACCTGTAGGTGATGGATAATCACCTGTTAGTCTGACAGCTGTTGTAGCAGAAGAATACAGATAAAGTGATGCGGCTTCTGTGATGTTACGGTAAAAATCGCACGGATCTCAGGACAATCACATCGCTTGACTGTAATCTTCTGTTGTATAAATCTAAAATATGTAACATTGGCAAACGTGTATAACATTTTAGCTATAGTGCAACAAAGCAGTCACATTTAACTGTATCTGTAACTCAGGTGGACCAAAAGCATATGCAACTGTTGTTTCCCCCCTGTGCTTAAATGCATAAAATACTGTCTGACTGAGTGTGATGTTCTTTTTGTTGTGTAATATTGTCTCAGTTTTGTGTCAAACTACTTTTGTACATTTTGTACTTTGAGGATGAGACACTTGGTTGTATTGTGAAGGGAGACCATATCTGGGTATCTGGAAGTGGATAACTCTGCCGTAGCCTTGCTGTGATAATGTTTGAGCAACCTCAGATTTTCTAATAGTGTGTAATAGTAATAGTGTTAGCAGCTAGCAGTTAGCAACACAGGAACACAATGAAGCATGAGTTGACATGGAAATATGTTGGTATATAACCCAAGTGAGAAAGGTAAAAAAAAAAAAAAAAAATAAATAAATAAATACATTTGGGTTCATTTGAATTTTTTGTCATCCGAAAACAAAGCAAACCAAATGAACAATGCAACAAAATATCAGCTATTCCACTGATTGTCACCACAGCAAATGGACTACTGGTGTGAAAACACATTCAATATTATTTCCTTGTGTTAAACAAGCTTAACTGGTATGATGGCATTACAGTGCTCTATTCCTGGAGGTATAAGCTAGAGGTCATGCTTTTTGTTGTTGTTGTCCTATCTAAGAGTAAGATATATATGTGTTATTGTAAGACTCAGTGAACCTGTGCATTCGTGTGTTGTTGTCACTTTGATTATGTAAGTACTTACGTTGTTGACATTGTTGTTGATAAAGAGTAGATTAAAGGCCTGCTAATGTTTGCCAGAATGTAGTTAGGAAGTGACTGGCACCCACAACCTTAAATATTGACATTAGCACTGTATTAATTGAAATATTAACTGATTGACCAAAAAAAAAAAAAAAAAAAAACAGACTGCTGGCTTGCTTGCTGGCTTGTTCCAGTTGCTGTAAGAGTAGCTCAGTGATGCTGCCTAAAAAGGAAAAGAGACATGCACACCTGTGTGTATCTCACCTGGTACTACTGAAGGTATGTTGGCCAGTGCTCTTTTCTGTTGTAGGGCTGTTTGAGTGTGTTGGAAGCGAAGAAAACATGAAATGTCAGCACAGGTTTGAACGTGGGGCTGGTTTGTGATGAGCTGGAGTCTAGCCGTCATTTAGCCCTAGTAAGGCCAGACATTTTATCAGGCTAATTGTTGAAATTTCCAAGTGTATTACTGATGTTTGAGTTTTTCCTTGCTTTTGACATGTTTCTTTGCCAGCTGACATGGCTTCTGGACAAGTACAACTTTTATTCGACATGTTTTAAATCGGCTGTGACTAACAGTAAATCGGCTGTGACTAACAGTAAAATCGGCTGTGCATTTGTCCACAAGACAAATGCAATGATCCAGTGAAAAGGAACCATATTTCTTAAGGATGATTTTTGTTGACAGTATAGATAATTTTCAACTAAAAGGAAAAAAAAAGGCCATACAAAATGCATACTTACTGTTATTGGCTTAATTAATTTGAATAATTTTGACACCATGGTGATGCTGGTTATTTGTCAGTGTATGTAATTTAAAGCTTCACTAGTATAGCATCAAATACGATAAATTTGGTGACCCATTGAGTCCCAGGTAGTAGTGTTTTACATCACTGTAGCAGAGACAGTGCAGCTGGGTCATCTTAGCTAGCTCATGGCCGTGCCACTGCGAACAGTAGCTCATGCATCAGATGTCCATCAGCATTTTGCCATTAACTGCTTAATTATTATAGCAGTTTGAGTGGGCAGAGCAAAATTGTCAACTTTACAAGCTAGTTGCTGCAGAGAAACATGAGTATATTAGGAGAATAGTCAAATATGCGTGGCATCAGTTGCCCTGATAGCTCACTTGGTAGAGCGCGTACCACTTATTAAGGCTGGGTCCTTACCACAGCGTCCTGGGTTTGAATCCAAGCTCAGACCCTTTGCCCCTTTGCAGCATCTCATCCCCTCTCTCTCCCCTGCCTTTCCTGTCGCTCTCTACTTTGACTGTCAAAAAACCTGCTATTATACTATGCTATCAGGATTGATCTGCGAATGATAAATATCCAACACACAGCAGCTTTAAATAGCTTTCATGGACATGCACAATACTTGTCCCGCCGCATGGCAAACAAACTGCACTCACTTTGCCTGTACTCTTTATGTCTCTGCCGCTCCTGATTACTTCATCAGGTCCTTCTCCATTGTGTTAGAGGGCACACTGTAATGAATATGAGGCACTCCCAGTTCACATGACGCTGTAGAGACTATTTTGCTTTGTCTTCATTTGTTTCGGGCCAGTGTCGATGGTTTTAAAAACTGTATGATGTAACCAGGAATACAGGAATACCTTCCCAGTGATTACCCAATAACCAGTTTCCAAATTTGAACATTAGCTGGTGTGCCCTGCCATCTAGGCTGCCATAAACAGCAGCGATAGTTTCATGGAAGCAAGGAGACTAGGCTACTCTGTTAACTTAAGTTAGATCAAATACAAGGGGACGTTGGACGGATGAAAATAGCGCAGCCTTAATTATGCATTTCTTTGGTTCGTTATGCTTGCAGAATTATTATTAAAGGATTATGGTGAGAAAGACTATTGCTCTTTGCTACATATTTCCAAATAGAGAGACAGAGATAGATATGAATAAGCACTGAAAAAAAATCCATTCCTCCCCGCATGCTGCCATTTGAGTCAGATGTTCCTCCTCCACAGATTCTGTGGCAGTGATTGACTGTTCTCTTGTGTGCACTGCCATCTAATGACTTCCAGTTATCAAGTGTTTTACTCTTGCCAATGCGTGTCACTAATGGTAACGTTCAGTGATCTAACCACCATTTAATTTCACTGAGGAAGGCGCAGTGTTATCTTCTGGGTAAAAATCAGGTGGAAAGAATGCCTGAATGAATATGAAGTGGGGAGCACTGGTTCATGCTTCCCACGGACACGGATGTGACTGGGGGCGCGAGCTGCATCCACAAGTAATAGGCATTCATGCTTTTCATGCTGATCCATCTCTTCCGTCCTTGGTGGAAGTCCTCCACTTCATTTCCACCTCCTTGCCCAGTTCCTTCCCACCTCTCAGTCGCAGGAGGCGCTTTATCGTGGCTGCCGGCCCTGTTGTTTTAATTGCCACTTGTGACGGGCCAACGCTCCTGGCAACACACCCTCGGTCACATCCGTGTCCGCAGCAAGCATGAACCAAACTTCAGCCTCCCAGTTCACACAACACTTGTAGTGGCTGTTTTTGTGTCTGTTTTTTTTTTCACTGTCAACTCCTCATCTTTTGTCAAGATGCCAACCGCCGTCATTACACATCTTCCAGGACTATAATTAATACAAGCCATGCCTTTTTTTTTCAGCAAACACTTTGCAGCAGATTTTGTCCTGCTGCTTTGATAAATATTTTTTCAACGCTTACTGACTTAACAACAATGTTCCCTAAGTGCTATAAATAATCTCTATGTTATGCATTTATGTGTCAAGTACATCACTATTGGAATGTAGCCGTGTAGCTTAATGGTTCCTGCTGTCGCACTTACAAAAGAATTTTAAGTACCTCTAAACACACCTGACTGCAAAATAGATGTGCTGGTGTTGACAAGTCTGATACTAGGAGTTTCATTTGATAGAAAAAAAATCACAGGATTGACTTATTACTTGTTTTTCTGTCTCCATTGTTGCTTGAATTGTCCTAGTTATGGCACAGGTGTAGCAGAATGAAACTGGCTTCAGGCACAGTTGGCATTGATCAAGTTGTGAGAGGTTATTTTGTGTGTTATTTTGTATTTTGTGTGTGTATGTGTGTAAAAGTGACACAAACTGATGGACAAGGTTGGGATGAAATTTATGTTTGAAGGCTACAATGTAAAAATTTCACTCCCACGCCTGTTACATAAAAGTGCTTGAGTAGTTCTTCATTGCCACCACGGTGTTTGGAAACATGAGTCTCTGCCTCTTGTCCTTCTCTGTGTCTTACATAACTGATTCATCACTGACACTGATCAAGAGCATTTCTTTTTTGCCTGCAGAGATTAGGTTTCAGGTTGTACCAGTCTTCCTATAACTTCCTGTAACTACTTGCATGGACATGCACCAGGGTGTTATAACAGCGTCGCCTCTCCTTAACACTTGGCCATCATGCAAATTTTCCGCAGTTTCTTCTTATGGAAACAACAGAATAAGGGTACAAGGATGAGGCTTTTATCCCCATCCTCATCACAGTGAATTTTGTAATCACTGCCAGGAATAGGCAGCCTGTACTGACCAAATGAATTAGTCCCCAGTGCCACTAAGTAAAAGTTATTTATGTCACCGTATTTAGGTCTGTTACTGTTCTGGTGTGTCACACTTCTCCTGCACGTGAATGAGTTATTATTGCTTCAGATTTTTTTTTTTTAAACTGTTGATACAGTGCTTGTCTTTGGTTGCTTGCTATTACTTTAGCCACCAAAAAACTATTTAGGATATGAAGTACCAAAGAACAATTGGTAATTTCTTTTTTTTTTTTTTTTAAATTGTTGCATTCATTAATGCTGCTATAGGCAGGTTTCATATATTGACACTTGGCTTGAAGTAACGTAACCCTTGTGTTGGATGAGCATATATGAGTTAGATAATTTGTCAGAATATTGATAGAGCCTGTGCTCATTTGCTTTCAAAGTACATCTGTGTCGCTGGGGCATCTGACTTGTTTAATTTATGTAGGCCTCAACTGCTGAGCTTGAGGGTTTTGCTCTTAAGTTGTCAGTCAGCTGATTGCCATTGGCTCGATAGGAAGGAGAGGAGAGGGAGGAAGAGGCTAAGTGTATTGGGCAGACAGTATTTTTTTATTTTCATTTCTTTATGCCTTCGTGCGGGCAACAGCTGTGGGTGGAGGCAGTATGTTTTGTGTTGTCTGTCCATCCATCCGTCCCATTCTCATGAAAGCAATATCTCAGGAAACCCTTGAGGGAATTTCTTCAGTTTTGGCACAAACGTTCACTTGGACTCAAGGATGAATTGATCAAATTTTGGTGGTCAGAGGTCAAAGGTCAGGGTCACTGTGACCTCACAAAACATGTTTTGGCCGTAACTCAAAGATTCATACTCTAATTGTGACGAAGTTTTACACAAATATCTAATAGGATACAATGATGAAGTCATTACTTTTTATATCCAAAAGGTCAGAGGCCACCTTATCTGTGACATCATAATGGTCAGTAACTCAGTCTTGTCACTTCCTCTCTCTGGATGACAGGCAGGACATCGAGCCTCCTGGTCCTCTGGTTGTCCATCACAAGCTCAGTGGTTTTGCTGGTACTGAGCTTCAGCTGATTGTTGTTGCATCATGTTTGTGTGTGTCAGTGCAGTGGGGAAATCTGTGGAAATTCCTGTCTCATTTCCCTGTTCCTCTCTCTCTCTCTTTCTCAGATATGTGCAGTGTGCTTGGAGGAGTTCAAGCAGAAAGATGAACTAGGGATTTGCCCATGCAAACATGCCTTTCACAGAAAGTAAGTACAGAACATGTTTTGTTGTGACATGGGTGTGTGCACACTTAAACACAAACACACACACACACACACACACACACACACACACACACACACACACACACACACAGACAGGGACAGTTTTGGCTTAAAAAATTCACTTACACACATTACATGATTTTGTTAATATAATTTTGATTTTTAATAATGTTCAATTTGTTGGTGCAGACTTTGCACCAACAAATGCTGCTGTTTGACACAGTACCCTACACAGAACAAATGGGTTGGGGTGTTAGTGACAGGACATTAAGCTCAGTCGTAGCACTACAACTGGGCAACGTCCCGTCCTGTAGCTAAATGTTGCCATCTAATCTGCACATTAGCTAACATTAACCGGGTTAGCAAGCTTGCTCACAAGGCAACCACAGCACTCATAATGAATGACTTGATGGAGCGTCCAGGAACTAATTAGCCAACTTAGCAGCAAATTGGCCCATTTTCATGGATCTTGTCATGTACAGCGAGAAATCAAATCCTAACATGAGATTAGGTCATGATGTCAGTTTCCCTGCAGCGCTTAATTTGTGCCTATGCAGCTGTTGTTGGTCTGATTCATGTGCTGTGGCTTTCTTAATAGCTTGTAGTGTGTCAGTAGACACTGGCAGGTAATGCAGCATGTTGATTCACTCAGCCTCCTTATCAGCCGGGCCTCTGGTCTCCTGCAGCATGCTCGGCTCAGTGAGTCAACCAGGGGTAAATGCCTCCTAAGGCAGGATCAAAGTTTAACTTCACACCCCCTAGTCACATCTGTTTGTGCTGTAGTCTTTTTCAGGCACTGGACTGTGTCTTCAAGGGGCTTATGGTCTGACTGAACATCTACAGGTCATCCATATGTAAACCTCTCCATTCCATAGGCCAGGGCTAATAATTGGCCCTGATACAGCAGGCTGTCTGTTTGCACAAACACACACACACACATAATATATGTATATAATGTGTACTTACTATATCTATCTATCTCTCTATCTATATCTATCTATCTATCTTGCATCCTTGTCATGAGAACAACTAGAAAAAAATTAACATAACCTGATTCCACACCGGACTGGAGCCAAGTGTGTATGAAGTAGAGAACTCCTGCAGGGCATTATGGATCGTTTGTGGGAGGGGAGTCTGGTGGCAATGGGCTTACTTTGACCTCTCCTGCCCTCCCCCCCTCCCACCCGCCCACTCGAGAGTCCTGACCATTTTAACTGAGCTGTTTATCTCAGCAAGGCACCTCCCTTGGCCTAGTTTTGTTCCACCAGTCACAGCTAGAGTCAACGCCGCTCACTGAATAAACATTCACATAGTGCGCGTGTGTTCATATAAGCCATGTTGTTACAGAGATGACATGCAGCCCACACGCACGCCACCACCAAAATAGTCCTTGGACTCTGCAAATAATTTCGTAGTGCAGAGCCACTCTCCCACACATGATCTGTACTGTAAGTAACGCCTGTAACTATAGAAATGCTCAGGCGTCACACCAATGGGGCTCTGCTGTTGCTGGTTTACACGGGATTCTCAATTCATTTGGCAACACAAAACAAAAGTCAAGTTTTGAGAAACCCCACTTATTTGAGGGGAACAGTAACTTTCCATGCTGTCCCTAACTAGAGGGTGCTGCAGGCAGCTATGTCACCTATGCCACTGGCCACTGTTAAAGCTCTGATTGCTCAGCTGCTTTGTGAAATAGAATACATATGAGGTGCACCATGAAACAGTCCTTTATTGTCCCTCATACTGTTAGACTTAGTGAGCAACTGAAACTTAATTAATATAATCTGTGGTCATATATGAGGCCAAAATCATGAGTTGAATAATTTTTGAGAGTCAAGCCTAACCATGTTTACTTTTCTATACCTCTCCACCCACCTCCATCTGTCCTCTCCTCTTTTACCCTGCACCCACTCCTTTCTTTTCTCCCAGGTGCCTCATTAAGTGGTTGGAGGTGAGGAAGGTGTGCCCGCTGTGCAACATGCCCGTCTTGCAGCTTGCCCAGCAGGCTGGCACCACGGACCCCCCTGTGCCAATACAGCCTCTGCCTGGCGTTGAGAACCTGGTGTAGCAGACACAGACCTTCTGTTACCATACACTACAGACACACACAAACACATACGCATCCCAGCACACACACACACACACACACACACACGCTTTCAGCTGTACAGGTACCCTTGTATATGAGTCTTGAGTACAGACAGGAGAAGCTGGAGTTACTATGCAGAGACTCGCAAAAATGTGAATCTGCTGCTCTCCCTTCCTCTCTTATCTTTGCCTTGGATCACAAAAGGATTAGAATGTCAGCTCCTATTGATATTGTACTGCTATTTCTCATTCATTTTGTTCTTTTCACGGACAATGAAGAAGAGGTCTAAGTTTTCTTTTCGGCCAAACTTTGGTCAGCAACTGTTTCACAACCAAAGCACTTTTCTGGGGACACCAGCAGAAGACAAGGAGGAAAAACAACAACAACAACAACAACAAAAGCCAAGAACTACAAAACATTGAAAAATAAATGGTTGCTTTCTTTTAACAAGCACTTTATGAGAAGTCAAACCTTAATTGCTTGTAATCGTAGTAGCAAGGTCAGATTTTATATTTTATTAACATTAATTATTATTTCTTTATATGTACAAAGCCACATGGGTTTTCATTTTTAGTTGAGTGAACTTTTATTTTTAAAGGACAAAATATATCTTAAAGGGACAACAATACCTACAGTATGTCAGTGTATGTCAGGAAATGCAGTCAGTGTTTTGTGCTCTGATGGCACACATTTACACGCATAAGAAAGTGAGCTTAAAGCAACCTCGGGACTTGATGTCCAGCTAAATGTGAATTAAGGTTAAGGGTTTGAGTGTGTTGAAACCCAGAATTTTACACACAAATGCACACATGCACACACACATACACATACACACACACACACACACACACACACACACGCGCGCGCATCTACCTTATAGGAAGGCTAAACACTTTATTCTCTTATCACCAGTTTGTCTTTGTTACAGTGGCCATTGTCGTACTTTCAAAAGAACCAACCATTAAAACTATGTGGTGTAAAGTAGTGCATCAGTGCTGAGATGGTTTAGTGCAAAAAAAGAAAATACTGTGAATGCAGCAAAATACAGTGAACAAATTATATTTTGCCCAAAGGAATTTACCTGCTATAATCCTCTGTATAAGTTTGAAGAGCACACTGACCACACATAAATAATTCTCTCCAAGGCATTGCCATTTTTGAAACAACTGAGAAGATTTCAATGTGAATCAGATTTCGAGATAACCAGTTCTGTGAGAGTGTAGAGAGTGTAGCCTGGTGATTCATCTGCCAAACTGTCTTGAACATCTTTATATCCTTTCACAGAACAAACACCAGTCTTCTATGGCATTGTTGAAAATGAAGTGGCATAAAAATCAAACAATACAAGAAAAAATGCCAGAAATTTGACTGACATTGAAAAGACACTGTGCAAAACAGCTAATATGTAACTGTTATTTTTTATTTTTATTATTATTTTTTTTTAATTATTATCTTCAAGGATGTAGTATCACATATCTGGTCCGAAAATGGTAATTCAGTTTAGGCAGACTCCAGAATGATCCACGTATTTCCCTTCTTTGCTACTCAACTCATACACAGTTGCACAAATCTGTTTCATCTTCCCTTTTACCCAGATAGAATTTTATTTTCATTTAATTTAAATCACTGTAGCTACCTGTACAAAGTGAGTTACTTCACTCAGCATATCAACACACTTCATCAGCATACCTTTTTGTTACGCACTACTTAGTAACCCCAACACACACACACACACACACACACACACACAGCCAGAGAGAGGCACATGAGTACATACTAGCCATGGGCTGTCAGAGAGGCAGTGGTCAGCAGGTTGGAGTGAAGCAGCATTTTCATTCACATGCACACACAGTAGACCTGCTTTTTGGGCCCAGTATTCTGGTGCTTTCCCCTCTCTCCCTCTTTCTGTACAGTACAGCCTTTTTTGTTCATCACTACACAGACCCCTGAGCCATGCCTTTGTGCTTTTTTTGTCCTCATCCCCCTGTTAGTTTCTGTGGGTAAAAGTGCTGTGCTGATGAGTTTAGGAAGGAGAGGAAAAGGTGTGCCAGAGTGATGGACCTAACATATAGTAGAGATGTCTTACTGCCTGTGTTATGTATTGTCAAAAGGCAGTTGCGCATTTTCTTCAGTAACACTATATTATCAATTAGATGTTATCCTGTGAAACCAAACACTGTCAAAGACTGAACTGCAGAGATTCCTGAAACGCGGATGGCTCTAGCAGTTCAGCTGGACCTTATCTGATGCTTTGTCTTTAGTGAGACCCATCCCATTTCCACGATCCTGACTCTACTATCAGGTGCAATTTAACACTTCAAAGACGCTCACAAAGATATTGTCCACTTTAGCTTTACTTGAACAAAAATAAATATGGGCTGACGGCCATAAGTACAAAAAGAGCACAGGCCTGTGTTGATGGTTAGTATCCGAATCATTTCACTCCATGATAATGAAATACTATGAGGTCAGGAAGAAATTAACATTATTATTTATTTTCATTTTTGTCCTTGGTGAAGAGATTCTGGGTTATTGTTGAACAAGAGAAGCAAACATGTGAGGACCCTTCTCAGTATTTTGTGTGATTTTTTTTTTTTTTTTTTTTACTTTTTTTCTTCTTCTTGTGATGCTTCACTGACCTTGTATCTCACTACAGATGTAACATCATAGAACCAACGATGACGCTTGGCTAGAGTACACACTGATTTGTAGCCTTGCCACAGACCCTGAAGACAACATTTTTGGGGGCTAGCACAATGCTAATAATAACACAAGTCTTAAAGTTTTGTTTTTCCTTCTGTTAATGGTTTTGGTCTTTGAATGTATGGTTTAGGGGAGAAAAGAATATAAGAGAAGAGTTCATGTGAACGCATGCTATGTTGCGTAAGCAAATTGCCACTGAAATCACCATTGTTAAATGTACATAGAGAGTAGTATAGTTAGTGTATTTATACATAATGAAAGGTGCACTGAAAATTGCTCCTTTGTAGAAATTAAATGGCAGCTGAGCACTTACTGCCATTTGGCCATTTTAGCATTGTGTTTGAAAGTTTTCACCTTTCCATGTGAATTCCCTGTTTTCTTCCTCTGTGCCGTCCTGATTCCACGTAAGATAGAAGTGCCAGCACAGCAGTTAACGTAAACAGTCAGGGATTTTAGTTAGTGTCCCTGGCATTAAGAAACAAGGCTTTGCATTTTCAGTGAACACAGACACATCAACAGTCACTCACACACTGTGGTCAAAAAGAATAGAAACCATCATTAACGATGTAGTAACAAAAAAGGAAAAAAAAAAATAGCTTCCCCCCATTGTAATCACCATTGACATCAGTGCTGCCTCTAAATGACTGACTGATAATGTCAGAAACACATTTTTATGACTTTTCCCCTATCTGCACAAATATATATTTCAGACAGTGTTATTTAAAAAAGCGTTTAAAGTGCAAGTGTTTTGGCAATATGTGGTAAAACTCAGTTGGTATATTCATTAAACTGATATGGACACCTTCACCTTCATAGATGCGGGATTTCATTATCTCTGTCATTTCCACGGTTCTTTTTAGTGACCAGACCATTTGGACTTTATAATCTCTATCACTGCCTGAACTGCCACTGAACAGAATTTTCTTCTTCTTATATGGTGTGTGTTTATTCCCCTCTGTATCTCTAATATAGTGCCCCTCCAACCTTCAGCTGACTTCTCGCACTATGTCCAAACAAACCCCTCCTGTCTGTACCAGAGTAGCCCTGTATTCACCATGTCCCACACCTCCTAGCCCTCCTACCCGATTTCCCACACCTGTTTTGTTAACACTGATTCTGTTTGTGGACTCTCACAGACATTGTTTGTAAAACTAAGAATTCTGCAGCAGAATATTTTTGGAGACAATTGCTGTACAGTATTTGTAAGCTCTATTTTTGTATATTTAATTGCTATTTTGGAGAAAATAAGATGCTTTTTTCTTGTTTTTGCTAATTTCATGTTTATTCATTTTAAGAAAATGTTGCATGTGACTGACTTGAATTGTAAATAAAATTTCCAAGTTTTGGAAATGTTCTGTAATTTTTTGTTGCATACATATTCATAATTCTTTCTCTACTCATCAGTTCTGCATTCCCTGCCCTGCATATGATCCAAAAAACGTGATACATAGTAAATGGACTGCAAGTCTATAGCACCTTTTAGTCTACCAACCATTCAAAGTACTTAATGATGTTTACCTCACATTTACCCATTCACACACTGATGACAGAGGCTGCTACGCAAGGTGCCAAGCTGCTCAACAAGAGCAGTTAGGGGGTTCAGTGTCTTGCTCAAGGGTACTTTTGATAGGCTCTCACTTTGACAGGAGTTGGGTACTGAACCAGGCACCATATATGATGCTTTTTTATGAAAGATGAAATGAGATGTTTTTAACTCGAGTCAAAACTTCCAACTGAGGTGTTACTTGGATTTGGTCAGATTGAGAACAGATTTCGAGTTTGTGCTGTACTCTACTCTTGTGGATAGATGATCTTACTAATGTGATAGGTGACAAAGGAAAAACCAACATAATGTATCTTTGCAAGGTGTTGGGACACCAGGAGCCACCAGAACTCTACTGGAGGGATGAACTACCAACATTATTCCAAAAGATACTGCACATAGAGAGGGATATTGGAGGGTTGCAGTGCATAAATTATTACAAAGACATATGCACACTTAATAGTCAAATGGTGCAAAAAATAAATAAAAAAATAAAAAAATCAGGCACTGGTCCACAGAGATGCAGAGATGTGGTCAGATAAATTGTCCTTCCCCATATTCCAGACAAGTTACACTATATTGCCAAAAGTATTCGCTCATCTATCCAAATCATTGAATTCAGGTGTTCCAATCACTTCCATGGCCACAGGTGTATAAAATCAAGCACCTAGGCATGCAGACTACTTCTACAAACATTTGTGAAAGAATGGGTCGCTCTCAGGAGCTCAGTGAATTCCAGCATGGTGCTGTAATAGAAATGTAATAGGATGCCACCTGTGCAGTAAGTCCAGTTGTGAAACTTCCTCGCTACTAAATATTCCACAATCAACTGTTAGTGGTACTATAACAAAGTAGAAGCAATTGGGAACGACAGCAACTCAGCCACGGAGTGGTAGGCCACATAAAATCACAGAGCGGGGTCAGCAGATGCTGAGACGCATAGTGTGCAGAGGACGCCAACTTTCTGCAGAGTCAATAGCTTGAGACCTTTAAACTTCATGTGATCTTCAGATTAGCTCAAGAGCAGTGCGTAGAGAGCTTCATGGAATGGGTTTCCATGGCCGAGCAGCTGCATCCAAGCCTTACATCACCAAGCACAATGCAAAGCATCGGATGCAGCGGTGTAAAGCACACCGCCACTGGACTCTAGAGCAGTGGACACGTGTTCTCTGCAGTGACGAGTCACGCTTCTCCGTCTGGCAATCTGATGGACGAGTCTGGGTGTGGTGGTTGCCAGGAGAACGGTACTTGTCTGACTGCATTGTGCCAAGTGTAAAGTTTGGTGGAGGGGGGATTATGGTGTGGGGTTGTTTTTCGGACGTTGGGCTCGGCCCCTTAGTTCCAGTGAAAGGAACTCTTAATGCTTCAGCATACAAAGACATTTTGGACAATTTCATGCTCCCAACTTTGTGGGAACAGTTTGGAGATGGCCCTTCCTGTTCCAACACGACTGCGCACCAGTGCACAAAGCAAGGTCCATAAAGACATGGATAAGCGAGTTTTGTGTGGAAGAACTTGACTGGCCTGCACAGAGTCCTGACCTCAACCCGAGAGAACACCTTTGGGATGAATTAGAGCGGAGACTGAGAGCCAGGCCTTCTTGTCCAACATCAGTGTTTGACCTCACAAATGCACTTCTGGAAGAATGGTCAAAAATTCCCATAAACACACTCCTAAACCTTGTGGAAAGCCTTCCTAGAAGAGTTGAAGCTGTTCTAGCTGCAAAGGATGGGCCCACATCATATTAAATCCTATGGTTTAAGAATGGGATGTCACTCATGTTCATATGTGTGTGAAGGCAGCCGAGCGAATACTTTTGGCAATATAGTGTATGCTGCGGAGGGCATTTTCCTAGCATGGTTTGGGTCCAATTTGCCCCTCAGAGGGAAGGGATACTGCAAATCAATGCAAAGTTATTCTGACCTTTATCCCATGATGAAACATTTTAATCCTGATGGGAGCAGTCTCTTCCAGTATGACAATGATCCCATCCACAGGGCACGAGGGCTCACTGTGTGGTTTGATGTGGATGAAAATTATGATTTCCCCCACCATCATCAAATCACCAGGGAGTATGTTTTGGACAAACAGTGCTCCATTCTGCTCCAATGGTGCTCCAGAGATTTGGAGAATTGATGCCAAGACATATTGAAGCTGTTCTGGTGGTTGAACACTTCATTACGACATTTGATGTGGGTTTTTCCTTGAATTTGTTTGTTATCCTGTCTGATGGTTCTCAGGCAATTGGGTGTTCATTTTCACTGGTTTTGATATTCAGTGACAATTCATGTTGTCATATTTCAAAATGAATATTATTTTGATGCAGTGACAGTCCCCTGAGAGCCATAGTTTGAAAAGAAATAGCTTTAGCTGAGAGGGGAAGTACTTAAAAGAACAACAGTGACATCTGGTGGTGATATTGTGTAACCTTAATATTGA